>NC_133417.1:116954166-117257196 GCF_049350105.2 Macaca mulatta
AGAGAGGGCATCCCTGTCTTGTGCCAGTTTTCAAAGGGAATGCTTCCAGTTTTTTTCCCCATTCAGTGTGATATTGGCTGTGGGTTTGTCATAAATAGCTCTTATTATTTTGAGATATGTTCCATCAATACCTAGTTTATTGAGAGTTTTTAGCATGAAGGGCTGTTGAATTTTGTCGCAGGCTTTTTCTGCATCTATTGAGATAATCATGTGGTTTTTGTCCTTGATTCTGTTTATGTTTTGATTTGCGTATGTTGAACCAGCCTTGCATCCCAGGAATGAACCCAACTTGATAGTGGTGGATAAGCTTTTTGATGTGCTGCTGGATTCAGTTTGCCAGTATTTTATTGAGGATTCTTGCATTGATGTTCATCAAGGATACTGGTCTAAAATTCTCTTTTTTGTGTGTGTCTCTGCCAAGCTTTGTTATCAGGGTGATGCTGGCCTCATAAAATGAGTTAGGGAGGATTCTCTCTTTTTCTATTGATTGGAATAGTTTCAGTAGGAATGGTATCAGCTCCTCTTTGTAAGTCTGGTGGAAGTTGGCAGTGGATCCATCTGGTCCTGGACTTTTTTTTTGTTGGTAGGCTAATAATTATTGCCTTAATTTCAGAGCCTGTTATGGTCTACTCAGAGATTCAACTTCTTCCTGGTTTAGTCTTGGGAGAGTGTATGTGTCCAGGAATTCATTCATTTCTTCTAGATTGTTCAGTTTATTTGCATAGAGGTGTTTATAGTATTCTCTGATAGTAGTTTGTATTTCTGTGGGATCGCTGGTAATAACCACTTTATCATTTTTTATTGTGTCTATTTGATTCTCCTCTCTTTTCTTATTTATTAGTCTTGCTAGTGGTCTGTCAATTTTGTTGAGCTTTTCAAAAAACTAGTTCCTGGATTCATTGATTTTTTTTTTTTTTTTGAAGGGTTTTTTGTGTCTCCATCTCCTTCAGTTCTGCTCTGATCTTAGTTATTTGCCTTCTGCTAGCTTTTGAATTTGTTTGCGTTTGCCTCTCTAGTTCTTTTAATTATGATGTTAGGGTGTCGATTTTAGATCTTTCCTGCTTTCTCCTGTGGGCATTTAGTGTTGTAAATTTCCCTTTACACACTGCTTTAAATGTGTCCCAGAGATTCTGGTACATTGCGTCTTTGTTCTCATTGGTTTCAAAGAACATCTTTATTTCTGCCTTCATTTCATTATTTACCCAGTAGTCATTCAGGAGCAGGTTGTTCAGTTTCCATGAAGTTGTGCCATTTTGAGTGAGTTTCTTAATCCTAAGTTCTAATTTGATTGCACTGTGGTCTGAGAGACAGTTTGTGGTGATTTCTATTCTTTTACATTTACTGAGAAGTGCTTTACTTCCAACTATGTGGTCAGTTTTGGAATAAGTGTGATGTGGTGCTGAGAAGAATATATATTCTGTTGATTTGGGGCAGAGAGTTCTGTAGATGTCTATTAGGTCTGCTTGGTGCAGAGCTGAATTCAAGTCCTGGATATCCTTGTTAACCTTCTGTCTTCTTCATCTGTCTTATATCGACAGTAGGATGGCAAAGTCTCCCATTATTATTGTGTGGGAGTCTAAGTCTCTTTGTAGGTCTCTAAGGATTTGCTTTATGAATCTGGGTACTCCTGTATCGGGTGCATATATATTTAGGATAGTTAGATCTTCTTGTTGAATTGATCCCTTTACCATTATGTAATGGCTTTCTTTGTCTCTTTTGATCTTTGTTGGTTTAAAGTCTATTTTTTCAGAGACTAGGATTGCAACCCCTGTTTGTTGTTGTTGTTGTTGTTTGCTTTCCATTTGCTTGGTAGATCTTCTTCCATCCCTTTATTTTGATCCTATGTGTGTCTTTGCACATGAGATGGGTCTCCTGAATACAGCACACTGATGGGTCTTGATTCTTTATCCAATTTTCCAGGCTGTGTCTTTTAATTGGAGCAGTTAGCCCATTTACATTTAAGGTTAATATTGTTATGTGTGAATTTGAGCCTGTCATTATGATAGCTGGTTATTTTGCCCATTAGTTGATGCAGTTTCTTCCTAGCATCGATGGTCTTTACAATTTGGCATGTTTTTGCAGTGGCTGGTACCGGTTGTTCCTTTCCATGTTTAGTGCTACCTTCAGGAGCTCTTGTAAGGCAGGCCTGGTGGTGACAAAATCTCTAAGCATTTGCTTGTCTGTAAAGGATTTTATTTCTCCTTCACTTATGAAGCTTAGTTTGACTGGATATGAAATTCTGGGTTAAACATTCTTTTGCTTAAGAATGTTAAATATTGGTCCCCACTCTCTTCTGGCCTGTAGGGTTTCTCCTGAGAGATACGCTGGTAGGCTGATGGGATTCTCTTTGTGGGTAACTCGAGCTTTCTCTCTGGTTGACCTTAACATTTTTTGTTTCATTTCAACCGTGGTGAATCTGACAATTACGTGTCTTGGGGTTGCTCTTCTCGAGGAATATCTTTGTGGGGTTCTCTGTATTTCCTGAATTTGAATGTTGGCCTACCTTGCTAGGTTGGGGAAGTTCTCCTGGATAACATCCTGAAGAGTGTTTTCCAACTTGGTTCCATTCTCCTCATCACTTTCAGGTACACCAATCAGACGTAGATTTGGTCTTTTCACATAGTCCCAAATTTCTTAGAGGCTTTACTCATTTCTTTTTATTCTTTTTTCCCCTAAACTTCTCTTCTCACTTTATTTCATTAATTTGATCTTCAAACACTGATACCCTTTTTTCCATTTGATCAAATCAGCTATTGAAGCTTGTGCATGCAACACATTGTTCTCGTGCCATGGTTTTCAGTTCCATCAGGTCATTTAAGGTATTCTCTACACTGTTTATTCTAGTTAGCCATTCATCTAACCTTTTTTCAAGGTTTACAAGGTTTTTAGCTTCCTTGCGATGGGTTCAAGCATCCTCCATTAGCTCGGAGAAGTCTGTTATTACCGACCTTCTGAAGCCTACTTCTGTCAGCTCATCAAAGTTATTCTCCGTCCAGCTTTGTTCTGTTGTTGGCAAGGAGCTGCAATCCTCTGGAGGAGAAGAGGCACTCTGGTTTTTAGAATTTTCAGCTTTTCCGGTCTGCTTTCTCCCCATCTTTGTGGTTTTATCTACCTTTGGTCTTTGATGTTGGTGACCTATAGATGAGGTTTTGGTGTGGTTGTCCTTTTTGTTGATGTCAATGGTATTCCTTTCTGTTAGTTAGTTTTCCTTCTAACGGGTCCCTCAGTTGCAGGTCTGTTGAAGTTTGCTAGAGGTCCACTCCAGACCCTGTTTGCCTGGGTATCACCAGCAGAGGCTACAGAACAGCAAATATTGCAGAACAGAAAATATTGCTGCCTGATCCTTCCTCTGGAAGCCTCATCCCAGAGGGGCACCTGCCTGTATGAGGTGTCAGTCATCCCCTACTGGGAGATGTCTCCCAGTTAGGCTACACAGGGGTCAGAGACCCACTTGAGGAGGCAGTCTGTCCATTCTCTGAGCTCAAACACTGTGCTGGAAGAAGCATTGTTCTCTTCAGAGCTGTTAGGCACAGACATTTAAGCCTGCAGAAGTTTCTGCTGCTTTTTGTTCAGCTCTGCCCTGCCCCCAGAGGTGGAGTCTATAGAGGCAGCAGGCCTTGCTGAGCTGCAGTGGGCTCCACTCCACCCTGTTTGAGCTTCCCCAGTTTCTTTGTTTACCTACTCAAGCCTCAGCAATGGCAGATGCCCCTCCCCCTGCCAGACTGTGGTCTCGCAGTTTGATCTCAGACTGCTGTGCTAGCAGTGAGCAAGGCTCCATGGGCGTGGGGCCCACTGAGCCAGGTGTGGAATATTATCTCCTGGTGTGCCGTTTGCTAAGACCATTGGAAAAGCAGAGTATTTGTGTGGGAGTGTGCCATTTTTCCAGGTACCATCTGTTATGGCTTCCCTTGGCTAGGAAAGGGAAATTCCCCCGACCCCTTACACTTCCCGAGTGAGGCGATGCCCTGCCCTGCTTCAGCTTGCCCTCTGTGGGCTACACCCACTGTCCAAATAGTCCCAATGAGATGAACCAGGTACCTCTGTTGGAAATGCAGAAATCACCAGTCTTCTGTGTCGATCACACTGGGAGCTGCAGACCAGAGCTGTTCCTATTAGGACTTCTTGGAATGGAAATTGAGATTGTTGATTTTAACCATGTGAATGCAATACATGTTTTAAACTACAAGGAGAAAAAAAAGAAGCTGAAATAATTCAGCAATAGTCATGTATAGTGGAATTCTCTGAGATTAGGATAACATGCTGCCTAGTGTTATAATGGCAGGTAAATCAAGTTGCAATGCTGTGTGGTTTTGAGACCTCTACAACAATGAACCTTGAAAGATAAAAAATTATAAAGAAATGAATTCCACAGGGACTAGTTCTATGGCACATTCTGTACTTACCTTCAGTTTGCTACATGAAGAATCCAATTTCCTTCTATTTCATATATTGCCTTTCTTCAAAGAAATTCCAGGTGCTTCCCTACATTTTCTATCCTGTTTATCTTTGCATGCATTGAAGGTTTTTAATCATGTCATTATTTTAAATAACACTTTTTTTTCTGGGATTTTTTTTCACTTTGACTCTGTATTACTGTTCCTATCCTAAAGTGTGAAATTCAAGATATGAAGAAATTAATTGACTTACTTCAAGAAAGATAGGACAGTAAACTAGGTCTCACTTCCTTTCAGAAACCTTGCTACTTTAGTATCTAATTTTTTAAAATCTGACATACTTGAATATCCTAATGTTAAAAATACCTTTAAACCACTATCAAAATTAATTCATTAAAAACATCAAGAACCTTAAATGAATCATTCTCTTTTAATTAGAGAATTGGACAAAAAATAATATAAATCATGTAAATGAATATTTGTGGGAGTATTACATATAAAATGCCAAATATTGAAAATTGCAAAATATCTAGCAAAAGTACATCAATTAATTAAACACTATATATACATATGCTAAAAACTATACAGCTGTTATAAACACATTACTAAGTTTTAAAATATGGGAATAATTTCATGAATACATGAGTAAAAAATTGAGACTACAGAAATCTAAATATAAATATAAATGCAATTTGTCTAAAATACACCTTAGACATATATATTCATAATGCATAGATGTCATACTGGGACAAAATAACATACTTAATACCTGTATAACGTTAGTAAAATTCTGAACTTCACTTTCTTCATCAGAAAAATGCATTAACTTTATTTCATAGTAGGATAAAATGAGATGATGTATATGAAACTAATCACAATTTCTGCCAAATAGTGAGAAGTGACTGTGTATTTACTATAAGCATAAGGCATGTAATATATAACTTATAATTAAATTATATTGTAATGTATTCAGAATAATTAAGTGAAGACATTAAACTTCAAAATTATAGCAAATTGCACAGAAAATAGTTAGAATAGTATAGAGGTACTAAGATGAAAAACGGAAATCAACAATATTTAAATTACAGATACATCCAGGGCCCAAATTACAGTCTTATTAAGGAATCTATTTAAACTGATAGAAAGCAAAGCAGGCATTTTAGTGAGTCAGATAAAAGCCACTACCAAAAAAAAGTAAAATTACAAAGAAAATGGTCCTTTGGTCCTTCTTGAAGAAGTCTCAAAACAGGTAGAAACTCACTTATCTGGTAAATCATAGGCTTTGAGTGAGAAATTTACATTATCTAACAAATAATAAAATTCATCTGTAAGTTTCTCAATGTTTCCCAGCATTATTGTGAGTGTCATAGCACAATGATAGGAAGTAAGTTCCAGAGCCTGTGCTTACAGTCACTATGGCACAGGACCTTAATTACATATGCCACATTTATACACATGAATACACCATTACAAACTGATGGAAACACCACAGGTGTTGTGACTACACCTCTGATTTCCAGGGACAGGCTCAGTTGATACATGTTTTTCCAGAGTAATTATAAATAATACCTCTTTTTCCTCTCAAAAGGCTTCTCGCATGGGGACCCTATTTATTTAAAAACTGTAAGGACTTATAACATTTCTATAAGAACAGTCTTCACAAAGGAAAAAATCAAGGTCGAAGCGTAAATACTTGCTACATTTCAACGCAAGGTAAATATATGATAAAGTAACTTTTATAGGGTTATCATGACAATCTAATAGAATAATAGCAACTATGGACTTGATTAGACATATAGTAAATTATAAAAACACAAAGTGTTATAGTTATTCAAAATAATATTTTAAAAATAAATCCAAATATGCATTTCATAGGAATAATTTTATAATAGAAGTGTTTGACTTTCCTCAGGTGTTATGTTCTCTTGTTTTGCCAAAAAATTCAGCAGTTCACCTTTTCCCGAAAGAGTAAGTCAAAAAGCAATCTATCAATTTTTAGAGATTGTCAAAAAAGTTAATAATAACAAAATAAAAAGGAGATTTTTTTCCTCATAGGAATTTCAACCCCTCAAATATTCCACTTTTAAGACTCCATTATTGTGACAAAGTCTACCAAAAATATTTAACTCATTGCAAACAGCACACAGTTAAATTTTTGTTTATGGTGTATGTGACAGTTAATATTAGATGTCAACTAGACTAGATTGAGGGATGCCTAGATGGCCAATGAAGCATTGTTCTTGGATATGGCTGTGAGGATGTTGCCAGAGGAGACGGGCATTTGAGTCAGTGGACTGGGAGAGGTAGACCCACCCTCAGTGTGGTGGCACCATATAATCATCTGCCAGCACAGCTAGAACAAAGCAGAAAAAGGGGGATAAACAGCTTGCAGAATCCCCTTGCTCTCTCTTCCTTTACTGGATGATTTCTTCCTCTCTGGCCCTTGGACATCAGACTCCAGGTTCTTTGAACTTGTACCAGCTCCCTCCCTAGGGGGTTTGGGGGTGAGGGATTCTTGGGGTTTTGGCCTCAGGCTGAGGCTGAGGGTCTCACTATCAGCTTCCCTGGTTTGGAGGCTTTCTGACTTGGACTGAGCCACCCTACCAGCTTCTCTCTTTCCCCAGCTTGCAAATGGCCTGTTGTGAGACTTGCCTTGTAATTGTGAGCCAATTCTCCCTAATAAACTCCCTTTTATATATCCTGCTGGTTCTATCCCTTTGAAGAACCCTAATGCAGTGTACAATGCTGATTAAATGTAAAAGTATATTTAGCTGTTAATAAAAATATCAGTTATTATATAAAGATAACTTGGCCAGGCATGGTGGCTCATGCCTGCAATCCCAGGGCTTTGAGAGGCTGAGGTGGGCAGATCACTTGAGGTCAGGAGTTTGAGACCAGCCTGGCCAACATGATGAAACCCGTCTCTACTAAAATTACAAAAATTAGTTGGGTGTGGTGTCACATGTCTGTAGTCCCAGTGACTCGGGAGGCTGAGTCGCGAGAATCACTCGAATCCAGGAGGTGGAGGCTGAAGTGACCCGAGATCATACCACTGCAATCCAGCCTGGGTGACAGAACAAGACCCCGTCTCAAAAAAAAAAAAAAAAAAAAAAAAAAAAAAAAAGATATCTTAATGTGTATTATTTATGAATAAGCATTGATAAACATTTCTAAAAATAAAAACAATATTTTGAAAAACTTACTGGCCATGTTGGTGATACAGAAACACATATCTCAACTAATTTTGAATAAAATAGTTATATCACAAAAACGGACCACCACCACTACCACTGACCATCACTACCACCAATAAAACACAGAACTCTCCTGAACAAATAATCAAGAAGTGAATCTATAAGAAAAGTCTTTGTGATTCAGTACTTAGCATTCACTTCCCTGTTTGTAGAAATGTCAGTAGTTAGCAAGCAATGGAGCTGGAAGCACTGTATTCCCATAGGTACTATTTTCTAGATGACACGTAAAACTCTAGGCTTGACCATAAGCGGCCATTAAAAAAATCCCAAGGCACCTTTCAGGGAAATAGCAGTGTTTGCCTCAACATCTTGGCTTAGTTCCAACTCACTAATTACATTCAGCCTGCCTGGATAATTTTAGATAGGTTTAATGTGAAAGTGCATTGCCTTTGTTTGATTATAGTCCCTTGCTCTTCCTTTGAAAAGTCCATCCTCAAACACTTACAGGAGAGATTTTTAAGGCTGATTATTTCTCTTAAACAAAAATGAAGACCTGGGCCTGCCCAGCATCTTCCTCAAAGATAAATGATTAGTGCCCCCAAATTGAATTAATACTGAAATTTTAGATATACTTATAGATTTAGGCACGTCCTCAGAGAAGGGATAGGAAACCTTTCCATTTGGAACCTCAATAGAGCAGAGTACATTCTTGTTAAAGGGGTTGTCTTAGACAGTGCTAGGCAATTCTAATGACTTTACTGAACCTCTCTCTTTGGTATAGTTGCAAAAATCTGATTATTTCTCTACTCAATATCAAATAGCAAACATATACATGTATATCAACCCTGTAAAAATAGATGGTTTTACTTTCCAGGACAATACTTTGAACAGGTACCATAAATTTACTTTTCACCTTTTGAAGCTGTGGTAGGGATTGCTATCAGTCTCCCTAAATCTTGTCTCTCCCTTTCTTCTATATTAATGGAATTTTCGCTGGGCATATGTTCACCAAACCAAGGCAGTATTTCCCAGTATTTCCTCTTTGCAGCTGAATATGGACACATGACTAAGTCCTGATCAATGTAAAGTGAACAGAAGTGAGATGTGCCACTTCTGAATTTTGCCTTTAAAGGTGAGAGGTGAGCCCTTATCTTTTTCATTTCCTATTCCTCAAGGTCACATGACTGAAAGCCATCTTCAATTGTACACATGACAGCAACATTCAAAGTGATGGAAAGAATTTCCACAAGATGGAAAGAATTTGGGCCTCCAACACTGCAGAACTATCGAATCGGCTACATACGTTCTTGCAGGCTGGATGTCTTTAAGCTGCTATAGAAGAGAGATAAGAACTTATATCTTGTTAAAGCTACTGCAAAGTATATAAAGTGGTTCATTATTAGTTGACTCTGTATCTTAATACAGATGACATTACACATTGTTTTCTATCTCTTCCCATCTCTTCCATTAAAATTGACAAATTGAAGATCACATTCCTCATCTGGAACTAGAAGTTGCTTCACAGGTCCAGCCACCTTTGCAGGAATATAAACATAGGGTTGAATAATCCTCAGGATTTTTATTTCAAGAGATACTGAAAATCCCTATGTTTAAGTATTAGAAAAAAAAATATCTAAATATTTAGGGGACACCATGCTGGACGAAGCACTTCTAGGGTTTATTGGTGCAGAAGTTGTAGTGCATTGCTGATATAACGAATGCAGTCTCCACCATCTGTCTAATGACAGATCAGATACAATATGGCAACAAGTAAATTCTTTCTCAGGATACTCTGAGAACATACAGGAGGGCCAATTTTAAGGAGATGCCTCTGCTGGGTTTCAAATTACCAGTATATGCTAGTTAGATAAGTGTGGGGGGTTGGGTCTGAAGGATATTCCAAGTAAAGACATCATCAATTAACAATGGTTCCCAAATAACAGATATCCTATGTACTCATGCTTAACTACTTTAAAGGCAGCACAAAATAAGGCAGTTTTTCACTTAACAAAGGTCAATATCTGTGACTTTTGAAAAGATAATAATTCAGGCATTAGCTCTTGGAATAAATACACTAAAACTCAACTACGTATTTCCATTAACTTGAAACTATTTTTTAAACAAAAACATTGAATATGTTTTTAAAAATACATTCCACAGGTCCATAATGAAGACAGATTCTGTGAGAAATGATATATTCAGTTCTCTTATAGGTGGACGGGGATGTATGATCACTAAGAAGAGAACAAAGAAGTAAGGAATGTAATTCTTGTCTCCAACTGAAACATTTTTCAAATGTATTTATAAAATTTCTGCTCTAAAAGAAACAAGTGACAGTTTTAAATTTCTAAAAGCAATATTTTAAATTATTTTTCTCCTGATTGTCCATCAAATTTGAAAATGAAGAATAATATTAGCTTATGGTAGCCTAATTTTCAGTATTATTTATTTCTAGATGCCACAAGATAAAACCCAAATAATATGATTTGAACCTTGCCTAAAATATTCTCTCACTATTATTTTCCTGTGGTGGAGAATATATCCATGATTATTTAGATAAAATCTTTTTTTTTTTTCATTCATGTATTCAATTTTTGTTCACTTATTTGTTAATTTGGAAAACATTTTATGATTACACATTCTGAGACAGACATGGTGCTAAGATCTAGAGATATAAAAAATGAAATGACATGGTCTCTGATCACATGGAAAACACTAACCAAATTAAGAGGAAGATACAAAAATAAATTATCACAAGAAAAGACACATGTTAAAACGGAGATACATACAAAGTACAAAGGGAGAACCAACAGAATACTGGAATCTGCCAAGGGGAATTAGAAAAAGCTTTAGTCTGAAACTTATAGAATGAGCAGGCATTTGGCACAAGGACTAGAAAGAGCATTCTAGGAAGATGCCCAGAATTTGCAGAAAATAGAAATGTTAGAAAATGCTTATAAACTAACTATTAAGAATATTTCTGCATCTTTAGAGTACACATAACATACATTAAGCAAGGGAGGATGAACTTAAAAACAGAGCAGAGAGGTAGGGGCACTTTCACAAAGGTCTCAAAATTTTTAGGTGTAATGGGAAATTATCAAGTAATTCTGAGATGGTAAGTGGTATGTTTTAATTGTTAGGATAATACAAGATTTCTGGAAGCAATGCTAAAAATGGGTGGGGCAAACTAGAGGTGAAAAATCAGTAAGGAGGGTATTGCAATAGTCTGAGGAGAGTGGCTGACCTGAGTTAGTGGCAACAGGGATAAAAAGAGTAGGAAATAGATTTTGTTTAAGTTGTGATAGTTTTTAGACGTGGGTGATAAAGGACATTGTATAATCAGTTCCATGTGTTGTACTTAAATAAAAGAATAAATGGCAAATTTTAGAATAGATGAGACCCACCAGATTGGGAAAAGCAAAATGACACATTGACTATTAGATGGAATTAAGTTTAAGGTGCTGTGGGAAATATTTTACATTCATATCATTAACCATTATTCTAATAGTTAATTGAGTAAGGGACATAAACAGATAATTCAAAAGCAGATATCTACAACTCACAAATACATATAAAAAGTGTATAACTTTTAAATAACCAATGGAATATCTAATGAAAAAGAAGTACTAATTTATGCTTGCTTAACAGCAGCAATAACTGAGAATTAGGGACTGCTCATGCTGGTGCAAGTTGAATGAATAATGTCTCTTCTTCTGTGAACAACTATATGCCAATAAATTTGAAAACCTAGAGGAAAAGAATACATTTCTAGATACATACAACTTACCAAGATTGAGCCAAGAAGATCCTGAACACACCAATAGCAAGTAATAGGTTTGAATCCCAACAAAGAAAAGTCTAAGACCAAGGGCCTCATCATTAAATTCTACCAGATCTTTATTTAAAGAAAAATTAATACCAATTCTTTTCTAACTATTCAAAAAACTGAAGAGGAAGAAATTTATTCCTCATTTTACTAGGCCAGCATAATCCTGATACTAAAACTAGACAAGGACACAGTAAAAAAAGAAAACTTCAGGCCAATATCTCTGATGAGATAGACACACCGCCAAAAAATCACAACAAAATATGAGGAAACCAAATCTAACAACACACTAAAAAGATAACACACCATGATCAAGCGTAGTTTATTCCAGAATTGCAAGGATAGGTAAACATACAAAAATGAATAAACATGAAACGTCACCTCAACAAAATGAAAGAAAAAAACTATGTGATCATCTTAATGGATGCAGAAAAGCAGGCTAAAATTCAACATTTCTTCATGATAAGAACTCTCAGTAAATAAGGTATAGAAGGAAAGTACCTCAACACACTAAAAACATTATATGACAAACTCACATGTAACATCAAAAGTTTCCAGCTTTTCCCCTAAGAACTGAAACAAAACAAGGATGCCCAATATCACCATTCATATTCAACATAGTAATAGAAGTCTTAGCCAGAGTAATTTGCAAAGAGACATAAATAAAGGGCATCCAAATTGGAAAAGAGGAAATAAAATTGCCCCTGTTTGTTGATGACACAATCTTATATACAGATAATCTTATATAGAGATCTAAAGACTCTACCAAAAAACTTAGAAGTGACAAACTCAATAAACTTGCAGATTGCAAAAATCAACATACAAACAATAAACTAGCTAAAAAGGAAATTTAGAAGACAATCTCATTTACAATAGCTACTAGAAAAATAAAATAAAATACCTAGAAATAAATTTAACCAAGTAGGTAAGATAATTGTACAAGGAAAGCTACAAAACACTGATGAAATAAATTGAAGAGGATACAAACAAAAGAAAAAGTATCCCATACTCACGAATCAGAAGAATTAATATTGTTAAAATGACCATACTATTTAAAGCAATCTACAGATTCAATGCACTCCCTATAGAAATATCAATGATGTTTTTCACAGAAATACAAAATATCCTAAAATTTTTATGAAACCACAAAAGACCCTAAGTAGACAAAACAACCCTAATCAAAAAGAAGCATAATATAACCAGACTTCAAAATATACCACAAAGCTCTAGTAACCAAAACAGCGTGGTACCGACATAAAAACAGACATGCAGATCAATGCAAGACAATGGAGAACCCAGAAAGTAATCCATGTATCTACAGCTAGCTGACTTTTGACAAAGCTGCTGAGAAAATACATTGCAGAAAGGACAGTTTCTTTAACAAATGGCACTAAGAAAACTGGAAATCTATATGCAGAATATTAAACTAGATCCCTAACTCTCATGCTATATATAGTCAATTCAAAATGGATCAAAGACCTAAATTTAAGACCAGAAAGTATACAACTACTAGAAGAAAAGATAGGAGAAATGCTTCAGGACATTTATTTGGGAAAATATTTTATGAATAAGACCCTAATAGCACAGGCAACAACACAAAAATAAACAAATGGGAAGAAATTGGAGGATATCAGGTTAAATGAAATAAGCCAGAAACAGAAAGTTAAACTCTGCATGATCTCACTCATGTGGAAGCTAAAAAAAAATCTGATGTCATAGAAGTAAAAAATATAAAAGAGGATATTAGAGGTTGGGAAGGGTAAGAGGAAGAGAGGGAGGAGGAGAGATTTGTTAAAGAATACACAATTACAGCTAGATAGCAGGGATAAATTCTACTGTTCTACAGCACTGTAGTATAACTATGGTTAATAATAATACATAGTATAAAACAGCTAGAAGGAGAATATTGAATGCTACCTACACAAAGAAATGTTTGAGATAATGGATATGCTAATGAGTCTCATCTGTTCACTATATATTATGTATATCACAACATCACTATGTACCCCATAAAAATGTATAGATATAATATGTTCATTTAAATTTTTAAACTGAAAAATAAATTTAAAAAGAAATAATGTGTCACTAGTAGCTGATGGAGTTGCAAGAATTTTTAAAAGTCAGAAATCTATCTATGCACTTTGGCCAAATAATCCATCTTCAGGGAAGCTATCCCAATGAAAGAATACTCCATAGAAAGAAAATTATATGCACAGGGATGTACATTGTTGTATTACATAAGTAATGCAACAAATCAAAATCCACATAAATGTTTCAGAAGTTGGAAAGAGTTATATAAAACACGGCATAAATATTTGATAGAATATTGTATAACTATTTATTATATAATGATGCATCAGTATAACTGTAGTAAATCGAATCATTATCCCCAACACTCCTTTTCTCTGATATCCACACACTTGTCATGGCTTCTCTGTAGCAAAAGCATGCTTCCCTATCACTTGGTTTTAGGCTTGGCCTCATCATTTTCTTTGGCCAGTGGAGTGGCAGAAATGACACTAGAATGTGACATTTCTAAATCTATAGTTTAACAGGCATCATGGGTTTCTGCTCGTTTTCATGGACTGTACCATCATCATGGGAAGAACTCCCAATGCTGTTACAGCTCTTAGTCCTTCACCTGGGCCACAGAATAGATCACATGGAACAAAACTGCCTCAGTCCAACCTACATGAACTTGTGGTTGGAGCAGAGCTTTTCCAGTCAAGCCCTGTATAAATCACCAGATCAGACCATAGCCAACAACAGATTCATAAGAATACATCATTGTTGTTCCAAGTCATTGAGTTTTATTAGGATGTTTTTTGATGAATCATCTTGGGGCAATAGGTAGCTGAAACAATAGCTATGTGAGGACATTCATATGAAAAATGACCAAAGATGTTCAAAAATTACAATTGCTAGTGGATTTGGGTTTTGCGATTGTGAGATGCAAGACCTAAGCCTAATCTAATATTTTCATGTATTGGAGCTGCAACCAACATAAGGGGTAAGAATCTCTAAGAGATAGAATTTTTTAGTGAAAAATATGAAATATTCATTTTATGTTTATCTTCATTTGAAAATAAAAATACTTTGCTTTAGGTTATTTTTGTTTCTTTAAAAAAAATCCCACTAAAACTCATTGCTAGGAGAATTCACTTTATTACTCTCACACCCAAATGAAGAATCTATAGAACCTTATGTAATCTTATCTTACTAAAAATATCTTCCTTATGCTATTGTGGTAAATTCAGTGTTAATACAAATTCATATTTCTAATACACTATCAAAGTATATTAACTCAAATAGTGTAACAGCTTGAAAATGTCATTAATCAATGATAAGGCTTCTATAATCTGTGTAATTTTTGTCCTCTGATAAGTTCAGGTTATTTAAACGACTGGCACGTGCTAAACATTTCACCATTTCTTTCGTTTAGTTTTTGAGGGCCCAACTGACCAATTCACAGTTAATTACTCAATGTTTACATTCAAAGAGAAGTAGAAATGGGAGATGTAATAAACAATATGTAAAATTGTGTACAAAAGAAAATGTTTGCAACAGCATGGACAACATGAATAAAAATTATTATGACCAAGACCAGCTTTGTGCAGAATGGTGATTTAGGCTTCCCGACTCTGTCCAGACTTGGATTTGGAGTATTCTAACCCAATCTGTGTACTTTTCCTTAAACAGCAAGTGCTTTCCTGTTGCCCTCTAGCTGCCAATAACTCTCCACTGAAGCATTTTACAAGTACTGCTTAAAAATATTTCCTACTTCCTTTCATCCTTCCCCTTAAAGTTTAAACTGCCCAGATTCTCACTCCTTCTCAGCTAATTGCTTTAGAAAAACAGTTTCTTGTAAACTAAGTCCCCTTAAAGGACTGATTAATGTGATACCTGGTTTAGGAATAGTTATTATTTAGCAAATGGTACCTGCGTATGTCTCATCGCTAATGTATGCAGTTCTGTTGTGTGATATATCTGGCATTATGGAAGGCAAGGATAGGAAATAATTCAGGCAAGTAAAGTTCCAGAGCACGCTTCAAATCATAGCATTTAGACAACCATCTATTTTATTTACAATGTGATCTGCCCTGTAACCAAATTACTTCTTTTTAAGTTAAATTCAACCCATAAAACTAATTTATATTCCTGAGAAAAATGAAATGCTACTTCAAAAATTTTATGAAAGTTTATATTTCTACAAGTTTTGCCTAAGTAGAATAGATAAATTATTCACATGTATTATAATAAAGTAATATATATTTACAATAGAAAAGAAATGAAGACTTGACAATGATGATTTAATTGTCATTTAATTAGATAAGACCTAATAATTAAAAAGACAGAAAATAATTAAATAGAAAACTCACTTCAAATTATAATTTTATGTTATTTTTCCTACTTTCAATGTTTTCTGAAAAAAAAAGTTTGTTTTTACACAAAATTTGCAGTGGCACCAACTTATTAAAAATGTTAATTACCAAACTGTAATGAAGAATTTTTTAGCAAGACACAATTTGACTTCATCTTTGTTAACATCTCTATATTCTCCACTAGGGTACAGTAAAACTTCTGTATCTTACCTGCCATCTAGTAATACTGTTGGAAAGATTATTAGGATTGTATTATGAATGACTGATTTAAATAAAGTTAATAAATCAAAAGAGAGGAACAAAGCCTTTGCAGGATACCAGAACAGATATAAATTTTTCCATAAAAGAAGAAAAGGACAGATTATTCTTTTATATCATAAATCATTCTCTTTTTTTTCAGTAGAATAAGTCTGTTTTAAGATGTTACATTTACTGAATAGTTTGGATAAAATTAAAACATGTGGATTTATTATCATCATCATAATGATAATAAGTAGTTAACAGTAATGAACATATACTTATTTCCAAAGCTTTTATGAGACTACACATTGAGAATACATACTTATAGGCCTTTATTATTTCCTTAATGCAGCAACTCTGAAAGGCTCATTGAAAAGAGCAAAAGATGACACTGCATAAATAGCAAAATGAATTCAAGCTTTTATTATTTTTTGTCTCTTCTGGTTTCTATAATTTAGCAACAACAAATTAAATCCTGTTTCAGTGTAACACTATTATGAAATTCTCTATTTAACAAAATGTCTTCTAGACCCCAGCTGATTATCTAATTGTTTTGTGCATTTAGCAATTCAATCACTTTTATTAAATATCCACTACGTGCTAGGTGCTTTGAAGGATAGAGAGATAAATGTGAGTCAGTCCTTGACATCCAGGAGCTTATAATCTGGTGGGTAAAGTAGACTTTTAGAAACATTTTATAAAACAAAGCTGAATTAAATATGATGTTTAAAACAGTCCTGGTAGAAATGTGATATATTTGTCTTTATATAGATAATATTATATATCAATAATAAATTGTATTAATTATATATTTATATAATAATTATATAAGGTATTAATATATTTATCAATATACTATATTTTATTATTATATTAATTTATGATATAGATTAATTATATTATATAATATATATAGGATAATCCTGTTAATTTGAGTGCTTTGGCTTGGGGAAAAATCTCTGAGATTTTTCTAGAGCAGAACCTCCAATTTATACTAATATTATGGATATTAATGGTCCACATATAGCTTCACTAGAATCAACCTAATCCCAAGAAGACATGTAGATCAATTTACAATCAGCTTTTGGGCTTCCATACATAACTAAGAAAGACTGAAATATAATCAACACAAACACTGAAAGTTAACATTTCAATGTATTTCAAAAACATTTTGAAGTGAAGTAGTGTGGTATAAGGAGAATTGCACAAAATTAGTAAGAATCATAGAGTGCATAATCCTTCATTGCTTTTTAAAAAAAATCCAGCATATATTGATTGAATGTCTGCTATATTTCAGGCACTGTGTTATGGATTAGGGATAAAATCATAATCAAATACATATATTGCTCCTGCCTTTATGGAGCCTTCTATCTCAAGTAGTAAATGTTCAAAAATTTTGTTAAATAATAAGTTATGAATCATAGAGAGAATATTTCAACACCAGTCCCTATTGTGTTTTTATCTATAGCCCTTATCATCTTCTCTTATACTATATTATTTATTTATTAATTGTGTTTATTGCAGACTATCTCCCCAAACGAAAATAACAGCTCACAAGAGAGATCTCTGTCTATTTCCTCCTGCCTCCCAAGGACCTAGAACAATGTCTGGTGTCAATAAATATTTGTTAAATGAATGGATAGGCCTGACTTTGCTTAACACCAATTATGCAGAATGGGAACTGGAAAATAAATTTAGCAAACAGGCACTACCTTGATAGACACAAAAGGATAAACCAATAGAAAATAAAGGAAGCTGATTAATTCTCTAACACCACATACGAGACATATGCATATGCTATATGTGTATTTCTGCATTTATCAAAACATTTTAATGATATATTTTACTTAAGGCGATCCTTAGCATTTAAAGAATGAATTAAACTTCTTGCCCAACTGTTATTTGCAGAGATGGCTTTACTTGTTCTTCCCTTTTGCATGTATGTATATATTTAAACACATGCAGGTACAAGGCTTTCAGTTATGTTTGTGTTGGGATAAACACACAGCATGAATCCTGGGGGCTATGAAATACAACTGTGTATATATAATCCAAAATTTATTATGGAAACACAAGAAAATTCTTCTCTTTTAAGTATGGTTGGATTGAGGATTCAGAATAAAATTTAGAATGTTAGACTCTCACCCTACCCCTGCTCTATCCAAAAATCACTTTCTACCCATGATGAGTGTACCCTCTTCTCATTATCTCAAACTCTGATTTACTCATTCATTCATTCACATGATAATTTATGAGTGCTGTTCTAAGTCCTTGGAGTTACCTAAAAGCCCTTCTAAGCAGTGTTGGGACAGGGTTATTTCCTTCTGTAAGACACAACAGTAAGGTTTTTGTTTGTTTTGTTCTGTTTTGTTTTATATCTTTTCAAATTGCCATTCCACATTATTGACAATCCACATACCACTTAGTTTGTGAATATGTTTGTGTATTTAGTTTGACATTTTGGGTGGAAATAAAAGGCTTCTGTTTGTAGTTAATTAAAAATGAAAGTATTCATGTTGGGGTTTTATTTTTTAAAATTGATCTGGTAGGACAAAGTGGTGTTTTGTTTTTTTTTTTAATCTTGCAGATACACAGTTTTTTTAATGAAAAAATGACAAAAAAAACTTTAAATAAATTAAATTTCACTGTCTGCTGTATTTGTTCAATTCAGTTGGAAAGTTTAAAAATACCTCCAATCCATCTACATTTGCTGAAGAATAAATCTAGACTCACCAATTTTCTTCATTTGCACTTAATATTTACAACATATGCAATTATTTATATTATAAAAAATAAAAGGGGGGCCATTTTCATTTTGTAAAAGTCTCCTCTGAATTACACATTGATGGCTATAAGACACCTTCATGATCATTCTAGGCCAGCCCCCTCATTTTACAGGTGAGGAAACAGAGGCAAAAAAGCAAGTCCTGCCTTAGCAGAGCTATGCTAGAATTCACATCTTTTGACATTTAATCTGTATTGTGTTCATTCCAGGAATCCAGATTGACATTAATCTGTAGGATAATATATGAACTTAAGATTAGAAAAATCTTAGGAAATGTGAACAATATCAATGTGACTGAAACAGAGTCTTAGTCATATTAATTAAAGTGGATTGAATTTTATTTTATTTTATTTTATTTATTTATTTTTTAAAATTTATTTTTATTATTATACTTTAAGTTGTAGGGTACATGTGCATAACGTGCAGGTTTGTTACATATGTATACTTGTGCCATGTTGGTGTGCTGCACCCATCAACTCGTCATTTACATCAGGTATAACTCCCAATGCAATCCCTCCCCCCTCTCCCCTCTCCATGATAGGCCCCGGTGTGTGATGTTCCCCTACCTGAGTCCAAGTGATCTCATTGTTCAGTTCCCACCTATGAGTGAGAACATGCGGTGTTTGGTTTTCTGTTCCTGTGATAGTTTGCTAAGAATGATGGTTTCCAGCTGCATCCATGTCCCTACAAAGGACATGAACTCATCTTTTTTATGGCTGCATAGTATTCCATGGTGTATATGTGCCACATTTTCTTAATCCAATCTGTCACTGATGGACATTTGGGTTGATTCCAAGTCTTTGCTATTGTGAATAGTGCTGCAATAAACATACGTGTGCATGTGTCTTTATAGCAGCATAATTTATAATCCTTTGGGTATATACCCAGTAATGGGATGGCTGGGTCATATGGTACATTTAGTTCTAGATCCTTGAGGAATCGCCATACTGTTTTCCATAATGGTTGAACTAGTTTACAATCCCACCAACAGTGTAAAAGTGTTCCTATTTCTCCACATCCTCTCCAGCACCTGTTGTTTCCTGACTTTTTAATGATCGCCATTCTAACTGGTGTGAGATGGTATCTCATTGTGGTTTTGATTTGCATTTCTCTGATGGCCAGTGATGATGAGCATTTTTTCATGTGTCTGTTGGCTGTATGAATGTCTTCTTTTGAGAAATGTCTGTTCATGTCCTTTGCCCACTTTTTCATGGGGTTGTTTCTTTTTTTCTTGTAAATTTGTTTGAGTTCTTTGTAGGTTCTGGATATTAGCCCTTTGTCAGATGAGTAGATTGCAAAAATGTTCTCCCATTCTGTAGGTTGCCTGTTCACTCTGATGGTAGTTTCTTTTGCTGTGCAGGAGCTCTTTAGTTTAATGAGATCCCATTTGTCAATTTTGGCTTTTGCTGCCGTTGCTTTTGGTGTTTTAGACATGAAGTCTTTGCCCATGCCTATGTCCTGAATGGTACTACCTAGGTTTTCCTCTAGAATTTTTATGGTATTAAGTCTAACATTTAAGTCTCTAATCCATCTTGAATTAATTTTCGTATAAGGAGTAAGGAAAGGATCCAGTTTCAGCTTTCTACTTATGGCTAGCCAATTTTCCCAGCACCATTTATTAAATAAGGAATCCTTTCCCCATTTCTTGTTTCTCTCAGGTTTGGCAAAGATCAGATGGCTGTAGATGTGTGGTATTATTTCTGAGGACTCTGTTCTGTTCCATTGGTCTATATCTCTGTTTTGGTACCAGTACCATGCTGTTTTGGTTACTGTAGCCTTGTAGTATAGTTTGAAGTCAGGTAGCGTGATGCCTCCAGCTTTGTTCTTTTGACTTAGGATTGTCTTGGAGATGCGGGCTCTTTTTTGATTCCATATGAACTTGAAAGCAGTTTTTTCCAATTCTGTGAAGAAACTCATTGGTAGCTTGATGGGGATGGCATTGAATCTATAAATTACCTTGGGCAGTATGGCCATTTTCACAATAATGATTCTTCCTATCCATGAGCATGGTATGTTCTTCCATTTGTTTGTGTCCTCTTTGATTTCACTGAGCAGTGGTTTGTAGTTCTCCTTGAAGAGGTCCTTTACATCCCTTGTAAGTTGGATTCCTAGGTATTTTATTCTCTTTGAAGCAATTGTGAATGGAAGTTCATTCCTGATTTGGCTCTCTGTTTGTCTGTTACTGGTGTATAAGAATGCTTGTGATTTTTGCACATTAATTTTGTATCCTGAGACTTTGCTGAAGTTGCTTATCAGCTTAAGGAGATTTTGGGCTGAGACAATGGGGTTTTCTAAATATACAATCATGTCATCTGCAAACAGGGACAATTTGACTTCTTCTTTTCCTAACTGAATACCCTTGATTTCTTTCTCTTGCCTAATTGCCCTAGCCAGAACTTCCAACACTATGTTGAATGGGAGTGGTGAGAGAGGGCATCCCTGTCTTGTGCCAGTTTTCAAAGGGAATTTTTCCAGTTTTTGCCCATTCAGTATGATATTGGCTGTGGGTTTGTCATAAATAGCTCTTATTATTTTGCGGTACGTTCCATCAATACCGAATTTATTGAGCGTTTTTAGCATGAAGGGCTGTTGAATTTTGTCAAAAGCCTTTTCTGCATCTATTGAGATAATCATGTGGTTCTTGTCTTTGGTTCTGTTTATATGCTGGATTATGTTTATTGATTTGCGAATGTTGAACCAGCCTTGCATCCCAGGGATGAAGCCCACTTGATCATGGTGGATAAGCTTTTTGATGTGTTGCTGAATCCAGTTTGCCACTATTTTATTGAGGATTTTTGCATCGATGTTCATCAGGGATATTGGTCTATAATTCTCTTTTTTAGTTGTGTCTCTGCCAGGCTTTGGTATCAGGATGATGTTGGCCTCATAAAATGAGTTAGGGAGGATTCCCTCTTTTTCTATTGATTGGAATAGTTTCAGAAGGAATGGTACCAACTCCTCCTTGTACCTCTGGTAGAATTCAGCTGTGAATCCATCTGGTCCTGGACTTTTTTTGGTTGGTAGGCTATTAATTATTGCCTCAATTTCAGAGCCTGCTATTGGTCTATGCAGGGATTCAACTTCTTCCTGGTTTAGTCTTGGAAGAGTGTAAGTGTCCAGGAAATTATCCATTTCTTCTAGATTTTCCAGTTTATTTGCGTAGAGGTGTTTATAGTATTCTCTGATGGTAGTTTGTATTTCTGTGGGGTCGGTGGTGATATCCCCTTTATCATTTTTAATTGCGTCGATTTGATTCTTCTCTCTTTTCTTCTTTATTAGTCTTGCTAGCGGTCTATCAATTTTGTTGATCTTTTCAAAAAACCAACTCCTGGATTCATTGATTTTTTGGAGGGTTTTTTGTGTCTCTATCTCCTTCAGTTCTGCTCTGATCTTAGTTATTTCTTGCCTTCTGCTAGCTTTCGAATGTGTTTGCTCTTGCTTCTCTAGTTCTTTTAATTGCGATGTTAGAGTGTCAATTTTAGATCTTTCCTGCTTTCTCTTGTGGGCATTTAGTGCTATAAATTTCCCTCTACACACTGCTTTAAATGTGTCCCAGAGATTCTGGTATGTTGTATCTTTGTTCTCATTGGTTTCAAAGAACATCTTTATTTCTGCCTTCATTTTGTTATGTACCCAGTAGTCATTCAGGAGCAGGTTGTTCAGTTTCCATGTAGTTGAGCGGTTTTGATTGAGTTTCTTAGTCCTGAGTTCTAGTTTGATTGCACTGTGGTTGAGAGACAGTTTGTTATAATTTCTGTTCTTGTACATTTGCTGAGGAGTGATTTACTTCCAATTACATTGTCAATTTTGGAGTAAGTGCGATGTGGTGCTGAGAAGAATGTATATTCTGTTGATTTGGGGTGGAGAGTTCTATAGATGTCTATTAGGTCTGCTTGCTGTAGAGATGAGTTCAATTCCTGGATATCCTTGTTAACTTTCTGTCTCGTTGATCTGTCTAATGTTGACAGTGGAGTGTTGAAGTCTCCCATTATTATTGTATGGGAATCTAAGTCTCTTTGTAAGTCTCTAAGGACTTGCTTTATGAATCTGGGTGCTTCTGTATTGGGTGCATATATATTTAGGATAGTTAGCTCTTCCTGTTGAATTGATCCCTTTACCATTATGTAATGGCCTTCTTTGTCTCTTTTGATCTTTGATGGTTTAAAGTCTGTTTTATCAGAGACTAGTATTGCAACCCCTTCTTTTTTTTGTTCTCCATTTGCTTGGTAAATCTTCCTCCATCCCTTTATTTTGAGCCTATGTATGTCTCTGAGTGTGAGATGGGTCTCCTGAATACAGCAGACTGATGGGTCTTGACTCTTTATCCAGTTTGCCAGTCTGTGTCTTTTAATTGGAGCATTTAGTCCATTTACATTTAAGGTTAAGATTGTTATGTGTGAACTTGATCCTGCCATTATGATATTACCTGGTTATTTTGCTCGTTAGTTGATGCAGTTTCTTCCTAGCCTCGATGGTCTTTACATTTTGGCATCTTTTTGCAATGGCTGGTACCGGTTGTTCCTTTCCATGTTTAGTACTTCCTTCAGGGTCTCTTGAAAGGCAGGCCTAGTGGTGACAAAATCTCTAAGCATTTGCTTATCTGTAAAGGATTTTATTTCTCCTTCACTTATGAAACTTAGTTTGGCTGGATATGAAATTCTGGGTTGAAAATTCTTTTCTTTAAGAATGTTGAATATTGGCCCCCACTCTCTTCTGGCTTGTAGAGTTTCTGCCAAGAGATCTGCTGTTAGTCTGATGGGCTTCCCTTTGTGGGTAACCCGACCTTTCTCTCTGGCTGCCCTTAAGATTTTTTCCTTCATTTCCACTTTGGTGAATCTGGCAATTATGTGTCTTGGAGTTGCTCTTCTCGAGGAGTATCTTTGTGGTGTTCTCTGTATTTCCTGGATTTGAATGTTGGCCTGCCCTACTAGGTTGGGGAAGTTCTCCTGGATGATATCCTGAAGAGTGTTTTCCAACTTGGTTCCATTTTCCCCCTCACTTTCAGGCACCCCAATCAGACGTAGATTTGGTCTTTTTACATAATCCCATACTTCTTGCAGGCTTTGTTCATTTCTTTTTCTTCTTTTTTCTTTTGGTTTCTCTTCTCGCTTCATTTCATTCATTTGATCCTCAATCGCAGATACTCTTTCTTCCAGTTGATCGAGTCGGTTATTGAGCTTGTGCATTTGTCACGTATTTCTCGTGTCATGGTTTTCATCTCTTCCATTTCGTTTATGACCTTCTCTGCATTAATTACTCTAGCCATCAATTCTTCCACTTTTTTTTCAAGATTTTTAGTTTCTTTCCGCTGGGTACGTAATTCCTCCTTTAGCTCTGAGAAATTTGATGGACTGAAGCCTTCTCTCATCTCGTCAAAGTCATTCTCCGTCCAACTTTGATCCGTTGCTGGCGATGAGCTGCACTCCTTTGCCGGGGGAGATGTGCTCTTATTTTTTGAATTTCCAGCTTTTCTGCCCTGCTTTTTCCCCATCTTTGTGGTTTTATCTGCCTCTGGTCTTTGATGATGGTGATGTACTGATGGGGTTTTGGTGTAGGTGTCCTTCCTGTTTGATAGTTTTCCTTCTAACAGTCAGGACCCTCAGCTGTAGGTCTGTTGGAGATTGCTTGAGGTCCACTCCAGACCCTGTTTGCCTGGGTATCAGCAGCAGAGGCTGCAGAAGATAGAATATTTCTGAACAGCGAGTGTACCTGTCTGATTCTTGCTTTGGAAGCTTCCTCTCAGGGGTGTACCCCACCCTGTGAGGTGTGGGGTGTCAGACTGCCCCTAGTGGGGGATGTCTCCCAGTTAGGCTACTCAGGGGTCAGGGACCCACTTGAGCAGGGAGTCTGTCCCTTCTCAGATCTCAACCTCCGTGTTGGGAGATCCACTGCTCTCTTCAAAGCTGTCAGACAGAGTCGTTTGCGTCTGCAGAGGCCTCTGCTGTGTTTGTTATTGTTTACTGTGCCCTGTCCCCAGAGGTGGAGTCTACAGAGACAGGCAGGTTTCCTTGAGCTGCTGTGAGCTCCACCCAATTTGAGCTTCCCAGCAGCTTTGTTTACCTACTTAAGCCTCAGCAATGGCGGGCGCCCCTCCCCCAGCCTTGCTGCTGCCTTGCCAGTAGATCACAGACTGCTGTGCTAGCAATGAGGGAGGCTCCGTGGGTGTGGGACCCTCTTGGCTAGGTGTGGGATATGATCTCCTGGTGTGCCTGTTTGCTTAAAGCGCAGTATTGGGGTGGGAGTTACCCGATTTTCCAGGTGTTGTGTGTCTCAGTTCCCCTGGCTAGGAAAAGGGATTCCCTTCCCCCTTGCGCTTCCCAGGTGAGGCAATGCCTCGCCCTGCTTCAGCTCTCGCTGGTCGGGCTGCAGCAGCTGACCAGCACCGATCGTCCGACACTCCCCAGTGAGATGAACCCAGTACCTCAGTTGAAAATGCAGAAATCACCGGTCTTCTGTGTCGCTCGCACTGGGAGTTGGAGACTGGAGCTGTTCCTTTTCGGCCATCTTGCTCCATCGTGGATTGAATTTTATATGTTCAATTGGATAGAAATCAGTGTTCTATCAGTATTTCCTTAATACTGTATTCATGGCAGAATATTCTTTTAGAATTTTTGAAACACATTTTGCTCCTATGAATTGTGTAGTTTAGTATTAACTAGGATAGTTGTGTGGTTATCATTTTCTCATCAGAAGGAAAAAAAAAAAACCCACAATACACAATCCTGAAATAAGGAAAGTAGAACAAGCTCTTCTACTATCAAATTTTCTTCCGGAGCATGTGGCAAACCTCCACATCTGTGATCTGTGTCTGGGCCCTAGAATTCTTCTAGGGTCATCACAATGCTGCAGAGATGGACTCAAATCAGAAGTACATTTAATCGGGTGAACAACAAGAGACTCAGAACACATTAAGATGATCATTTTTACATTTTTTGTCACTGTTGCTACTGTTAAGCAGTGGACTAAAACACCACCTCACTCAGAAACCAATATATACAGAAAGCTTCCCTAGATGAAACTGAAATGTCTGGTTTAGTCTCACCACTTTACAAAGTTTGAAAAGGAAGCCAGATTGGGATTCCCTCCCTCGGTCTACATCTAGAGTCTGGACTCATTTCTCGCCACTCTTGCACACACTGACTCTTCCCAGGTCTCACTCCACCTTTTCCTCCCTGCCAAGCATGCTCCAGCATCACTTGCTGCCTCCTCTGCTGGGAGCACTGTTGGCACAGAGTCTTGATACAGCTCCTTTGTGTTGAGGTTTCAGCTCAATGCTTCCTACTCAGGAAATTTGTTTGTACCAACCATTCTCATTCCTTCTTTATTGAGAGAAACTCAGGTGTGTAAAATTGAACTAATCTTAATCTTTGGTTCATGAAGCATTCTTATATTGGAGCCATGCATGGTTTCCTTTATTTTCATTAGTTATTTAATTAGTTATTTTAAATGATGTACTAATTACCTGTCAGCTTAGAGCACACACAAAAAGCTAGGCTCTTGATAATGACTTACATGTACAACTTCCATTAACCCGTCCCTATGCCTTCCCCAATCTGAACTCTGTGGTGATCATTATTTTCAGTTATATGTAATTTCACTGTGTCCATATATTATACGCACACACAAACAAACGCACACATTATTTTAGTTGTTTCAAACTTTAGTAAATAGTTATCAGTCTGCATGCAATTTTTAGGACTTATAGTTTTTATATAATATTTGGTTGTTGAGCTTGATTCATATATTCATATGCTACTTAAGTTCACTTATTTTGGTTACCATTGAGTATCTCATTGTGTGGTTTATTCACCCATCAATTACTTTCTACATCATCACTCTGTCTTATTTGCTTCATAAAACATAGCAGTATTCATAGAACATACCAACTTTATTAATTTATTTACTTTTTTATTATCTGCTTCTCACAACTAGGACATACTTTTTAAAGGACAGGGACATATGTTATTTATCATGCTATTTCCAATTATTCATGTAACATATATTGCATAAAAAATGAAAAAAGTATTCACCCTAGACAAACTGAACACGTTGATTTTCCCTAATATGTTAGGTGGTTTCTTATCTATTGTCCTTCCTGCATTGCCTTTAAAGCTCTGCCACTTCGCTTTGTGATTTAAAGCAGCCTAACATACGCATGCTTCTTTTTACTTATTGTCTATATCTACAAATTTAAAATGGATAAACATCATAAAAATTATAAATGACATAAAATATACAAAATGCCTGGCACATTCTGAATGGTCAGCAAATAGTAACAAGTATGACTGCGACTCCAATCACATTACTTGGAGTGAATATCACCTCCATCCCCCTGGGTAGTTTTCTCACCCATCAAGGCCTAGCAAAACTTTCACCCACTTCAGGAAAGCTCTGACATACTTCTCTATCCCCCGTACCTGTCCTAACACTAGCATACTGCTCTGAATTTGTTAGTCTACTTATCCACCCCCATATCTCACAAGTCTTTATTAGGGACTATGTCTTATTTGTTTACTGATTGACTAGTCCTCTTTCCTCTAATGCCATGTTAAACAAGCACCCTTTGAGTGGCTCCTTCAAAGGCTTCAAAGGCTTCCAGCTTCCAGTTATTGTAAATCACACTGGATTTTATTAACTAGAGGGTAACATCAGTATTTGCTTCCCTGATATCTATGCTAACAACCAATTTAGAAATAAGGGGCTTAATCAAGGTGCTAAATTTGAGGAGCCTACTCTTCTTGGCCAAATAACTAACGGGCTCTTTCCTTTGATACCCTTTCTTTATAATGATTCCCTTTTTATTTCATACCACTTCTATTTTACTCTTTTAACTTAAGGATACATTTAATTATCAACCTTTAGTTTGTTCATTTCTATATTTGATCTTTTACATTTCCTACTGTTAACAATATATTTTTAGTTAACTTTATAGTAGCTTCTAAAATTAGCATAACTAAAATAAATTAACGTTGAATACTAGAAAAGCAATAAACATCATTCCAAAATGAAACTAGTTAAATATCAAAATTTGTATAATTTTCATATTTATATCAATACAATAAAAATATAAAAATGGTTGTATGTTTAAGTATGTCACATTAAAAAATACAATAGAACTCAGGTAGTAGAAATGTTTATAACAATGAAGTGAAATGAGATTTCATTTCATCAACATGATATTTTAATTATATTTTTATTAATCTTGCACCATTAATTAATAGGGTTATAAGACAGTACATTTAACAAGGACTGAATTTGAGCACTTTTATATGGCCACTTAAGGCATGAGAATCTTAACATTGATGGTCATATATTCTATAAGACTTAACATATACCAGGATGAAAATAGAGTGGAATACATTAAAATGTAGGTTAAAAAAATAATTAAAAAAAAAACCCAAGTCATGAAAGTTCATGCTAAATTAAATACAGAGAGATAGAAAGAAAACCAGCAAACATTATTTGCTAATGAGAAAGTACTTAGCTTGGAGGTGAATGAATAAAAATCATAATTAAAGAATCTCTAATTAGGCCCATTCTAATGTTTCAGTTCTTATAAGATAGCTCCAACTGTGCTTTCAAAAGGTTTTTCAAAATTTCAGAGTTAAGTGGCTACTGGGGCAACAAAGGCAACCCTCATGTCCACTTCAAACAAGTCCAGTCTAATACTGAAAAAGATGTTTTACTCATGAAGGGTCATGTTATATGTGCGATTCACTGTGCTCTCTATATGAATTGAATAATGAGAGAGCTTTTCAGGGTCTTGTTAAAAACTTTAGCCAGATGTCACCCCAAATCATCACCCCTAATTTCCATACTACAAAACAGGCTGTGAACTAATGAGTAGTCATACATTCCAGCTATGGATTTTTCTTAGTGTTTCTATAAACATGACTGTTATCTAAGAAAAAAGTCTAAGATAAATCATTGGAATGTTATGTTTCCTAACAAACTATTAAGTATGACTTGGTTACTTAAAATAATACTAATATTGACAGTCATGGTGGCTCATGCCTCTAATCCCAGCACTTTGGGAGGCTGAGGTGGGTGCATCACCTGATGTCAGGAGTTCAAGACCAGTCTGGCCAACATGGTGAAAACCCATATCTACTAAAAATATAAAAAATTAGCCAGGCGTGGTGGCGGGTGCCTATAATCCCAGCTACTTGGGGGGCTGCGGCAGGAGAATCGCTTGAACTTGGGAGGTGGAGGTTGCAGTGAGCTGAGGTCGCGCCATTGCACTCCAACCTGGGCAACAACAGCGAGACTCTGTCTCAAAAAAAAAAAAAAAAAAAGGTAATGTCCTCACTGTACTTTTTAAAAATAAATCATCCATTTGTATTTCTTTTAACTAGAAACTAGACCAAAAGTTCTGCAATAACAGAACAAATGTGGCTTCAAGCCAAGGTGACACATTCATTTTTGTTCTTCCCAAGAACATCTTCAGCTGTCTGTACTTGAAAGTAAAAGGTGAATAAATACTTGAATATAAAAATTCATATAGCTCCTATAGCTTTTATACCTATCATGTCACAGCATTCAAATTAGTTTTCAGTAAATATTAACTATTATGTCATACTCTACTGATAGCATCTCCACAGACTTGAAATATAAGTTGTGGATCTGAAAAAATGGTTGATTATTATGAGTGATGCATATGCCTGAGTATTCTGTCGTTACTGAGAATAATTTTTTATATCTTACAAATTAATAAGATATGTTTAGAGCATAGCACTCTTAACAAAAACACATTATTAAAACCAAAAATACATTTTCCTCTTTAGGAAATGTCACAAATAAAATGCTTCTATTTTTGTATTAGCCTTCAGTCTCTGATAATCGGATTTATCTCTTAAAATATTTTAGACACAATGCATTAAAGATAAAAACTCTCTTTATCAAATTCAGAAATATTTCTTGAAATAATAATTAAATAAATATATGTATATATGTCTGTGTATTTGTATATATGTGTATTTGTATGCGTACGTATGTGTATTTGTATATATATGTGTGTATTTGTGTATATATGTGTGTATTTGTGTGTATATATATATGCAACCAGCATCCTTGTGTATCAGAAGGGGTTAGATTCTAGTGACTGCAATTTCAAAATGGGGCTGGCATGTAAAATAAATATGTGAACCATCCCGGATAGAACAGGGAGTGAGGGGTCAGAGGACAGCTGAAGAGCACATTCCCTGCCTACACGCATTGACATTAAAATAGTTTTATGCACTGAATTGAATAAACTATATATATATGTTTACAGGTGATATGTTGACTTATAAATTAGAATTCTTGTGTTCAAATTTCAGTTTGGCAGCTATGAAATCTCTAGAAACTGATCAAATATTTTCTAGGTTCAGATATTCCGTCTGTGAAGTGAGGATAACACTTCCTTCACAAATAGAGCAAAAATAATATATAAGAGTAGATATAAAAACTGCCTGGAACAGTTCCTGACAAACAGCAGATACCCAGCATATTCTAGAATACTTTCCCCATCTCCTTGTAATCACAATCTATCAGGATGACCTTGAGTGCAAGTGCAGTGAAGTATCATATGGTTTTTCAAGTAAGGAGATGATCATTGCACGTAAGTACTCTAGAAATAAGGCAGCTCCCTGGTTGGTTAATTCAATGACTCAAGGATGTCTTAAGTCTAAGGATGTCTTAGTTTTCCGGTTCTCTCCATTTTTCTGCTCTGCCATTCTCAGTGTTCCACTGAAACGACACTCCTTTACACTGATTTCTTCATCCAGGAGAGGAAACCTTTCCCAGAAGCTTCTCAGCAGAGTTCACTTTGCAAATATAAGGCAGAATTAAAAAGATTCCCATACTCTAATCAAGACCTGGCAAGGAGAATGGTCTATAATGATTTGTTTAGACTCAGATTTAGCTCTGAGCTATAGATAGATATGATCATCTTCCCTGAGGCATGGATAGAAAAAATAGGAATTTTTCTGTTAAGCAGGAAGAAAAGGTATGAATTTGGGTTAGCAACCAAATGAGGATACTCATGTTGGATTCTGTAAATATGTCAATTTTCACTTCCATTAATTTTACGATTAGCATAATTGTTTAAGCAGAAGCAGAATTATTGGCTAATATGGCTCAAGTTTCCACCGAGTCATTCTAATATCAAGCTAAATGAGTATCAGATTAGACTAGACCTGGTCATTTTTAAACTATAGGTATCATTTTTTAAATGAAACTTTCTAGAAGAGTCCCAATTTATTTAGGAAATAAAAAACAGATCTGCTTGGTTGAACTGAAGCATGGTGTGTGAGTGTGCCCTGGTTCATTGGATGTCACCCCTAGGCATATATTCAGAGCATTTACTATGAAAACGAGTGTAGTAGATCTTTACAGTCCCTTCTGGCCCTTTAATTTTATGTCTATGAAATTGTCAATATGTCATCTTGCAGCAATTTGCTAGCATGTCAGTTTGCTTCAAGATGTCTTTGATGGGCTGCATATTTTTATGATAGGACAAAGGAGTAATATAAAGATATCAGAGAAATTACCCCATAACACAATTGAAATAGGCTAGTTGAAAGGAACATACAAAAGCAAAAACAAAACAAAGCAAAGTCACTGTAAATTTACCCTGAAGCAAAACTGGAGGCAGTGCAGAAGAATTCCAGTCCCCTGGAAAGGCAGGTGGCAAAGTCACCACCACCGCTCAACAACTTACAGACTCTTAACAGCAGATCGCAAAGGAGTGATGATAAAAACAGCTGCAGCTACTAACCAGAGAGCAGGGGCAGAAACCATATGGATAGCTTGAACTGTAAGATCTTCCATGTAAATTTTTGTTTTATCAACAAGTGAGTCACTTAAGAAAAAAAAAAAATAAAGAAGGCGGGTAGGGGCAACTGACTTTAAGGAAAGAAGACATTTTTTAATTAGATCATATTAGAAGAGTTAATTTTTTTTACTTTGTTCAAAATAAAATAGGTAGAAATCAAGATGACTAATAAAAAAATTCCTGAAAGACTGAATAAATATCTAATTTGATGTCATAAATATGAAAATGGCCAGTACAAGGCCTGGGAAATAGTAAATCTCAGCAAATATCAATAGAAGTTGTTGCAGTATCTGAATCTCACAAAAAGTGAAATTTAGGGCCAATTGCTCAGTAGCAGGGTCAAATTTAAAGGTGGAGTAATAGCAATTTGCCTATTTGAAGCAGTATTTGGGTAATTTGTGAAAGATGATGGCCTGTAAGGAGAATCTAAAGTCTCCCACAGGGGACCAAATTTCAAATTGTAAAGTCATATAGATTTTAAAAACCTATTCATACATTTTAAAACCTTTTTCCTAAGCTGATGTAGGCCAAAGCTTTACATTCAGTCAATGCATAAGCATGTCAACCATAATCCTTTATTGAGAGATCCTACAATCTCCTCATAGGGAATATCTTTCCTTAATATTTTTAAGGAAAGATCTTTGTTTAAGCCCATTAAAGTTGCAAACGCTAATGAAATGTTAAATAACGGGGGGATCTTACTGAATTTAATCATCACCCCAGCTCTGCTTCGTTAACCATCTCTGCTTAGACTTCCACAACCTCAGCTCTTCAAAAGTTATGCAAAGTAACAAAAATGCATCTTTTGAAGGCTATTGGAGTAAATTATCCAGATGAATATTTAGAAATGCCTGGCTCCATTGTGATTTCCTGGTTCTCTACCAGGCCATTTTTCTACCCCCAGTATGAGTTAGCCACAAGGACTCTCTACCTAAAACCACTCTGACACTTGAAGTTTTATGTGTTCAGGAAAGGGTGAAAACACCATGCAAGGGATATTTAAATGTGGTTTAAAATTTCTGTTGATTAGAAAAAATAGGGCATGTGAGATTTTTGATTAATTTTCTTTTTATTTTGAGTGGTCCTAAAATTTCATCTTATGATGTATAATCAATATGAAGTCACATTCAGTAAATAGAGTCATGGCTAATTTGAAGCAGATCCTAAAACATTTAATGGAAAACATCATTTCCACTCACCTTCATTCTTTCAAAGAATTCAGTCTTTGAATTCCTATCTCATTTTATTTTTTGGTAGGTTCTGATGAAGACAAATCATTTGCTTATGGATACTTTGGCTGAGATGCATTTAATGAAAGATTCAGTACCATGAAATAGGTCATGATCATATTAAATGAGAATACAAGCAAATATTGATACAAGTGAAGCAACAATAAAGTTGCAGAACCAAAGGGAACCTGACCTACAAGAAATGTGGGACTGTGTGTTTGAGGAACAGTTGAGTACCTTGGGGTTGCAGGGTTGAATAAAGGAGCTTCCTAGAATTAGAACTGGGAAGAGTATTCAAGATACATAAGGGAAAACCTAACCGTATTGCCAATGTTTATTGCTACTTAAAAGGGCAAAGAAATGCTAAGTATAAATAAAAATAAGCCAGCAAAATCATGTCAGGTCTTTATCTAAAAATATGTTGTATAATATATATCTTGCCTTCTTCATGGGAATTTCTCAAGAAGTTAAGCGAGATGAAGTGAGTTAATGATGGAAAAATATTTTGTAAATGATGGCTGCTCTGGGAGTCTCCAACATTAGCCTTCATTCAGATATGTAGACACAGGGGTCTCAGTATACAGTTTTACTCATGGATAAAATTGATTACAGCAACGAAAATAAGAATACACTTTCAGATCATAAGGTAAAAAGTCACAGGCAGAGTGTACAAAAATTCACATGCAAACTTTCTTATACCCACTTCCTCCCATGAAGAGTTACAGAGAGAGCATTCTTCCCCCAGCAATAAACATGCAGCAACATGTGTGTGACATTTCTACGATGGAAATCCGTTAGAGACTTAGCATGCAAAATTTTTACTAGAAGGCAGTCACATATATTGGTACTCTCTGCTTAGTATGTACCAAACTTCCAGAGTCCCAGAAGGAAAGCAGATGTTCAGCATAAACCACATTGTTTGCATAACAATCGAGGGACAATAAACCATGCATATCAGTTGAAGAATGGTGAGAACACTACAAATATCCAACTTCCCCAACACCAGACAAGGGCCAATCTTGCAAGCAGGCCTTTCTATGAATAGCAGTTTCAGGTCTGCTGTGTTAACTCTTTTCTGCACAACGACAGTTGCAAAATAGCTTGCTATATATTATTATATAATATTTTAGTAATATTATAAATTAGTAAAGAGTATATGAAATAAGGTTATTAAAATATAAGGAAGCTTTAGTTTTAATAAGAAATAATGTGTAACACACAAAGACACAATGGGAGTCAAATAGTTAAGTACAGTAGAAGTAAGAGAAAGATTTTTTAAAATATTGTTCCATCTCTAAAAAAGGAAACCAGTGTTAGGCAATAGAAGAAAAATGCCATAAGTAACTTTTAAAACTTCTATTACAGTTCCAAAAGCATTTGATTATGAAATACATCTAAATAAATTTTGGTGGTTAAACCTCAAACGTGGCAAGATTGTATATAAAATAGATCTTAAAATTCTATAATTCCATATCACAAGATATTGTGCACGATAAATTGTTGACAGGTTAATCCTAATCCAAATATATGTAATACTGAATCTGTTCGATTCACAGCTAAATATGCCTTGAAGAGTTTCCGCCAAAGTGCTCCAAAGTGCTTATAGAATTCAGAGATCAATTCTAAAGGGAAAGGTTAAAAGTACTTGGGTTATTGAACCAGTAGTCAAGTGAATGACTGAAAAACTCCTTTTAAGTACATAAAGGGCTCTTAAATAGATTCTCTGCACCAAAGAAAGCACCAGAGGCTTAATCTAAAGCATGGAGGATTAAGGTTAGATAAAAGGAAGACTTTATGGGCAGGGAGAGGTTTTTAACACAGACATGTATCGTAGATTCTCCTCAGGAAATATTAAGACTTAAAGGCTTATGTAGCAAAGGGTTTAAAATCATAGACTCTCAATCCAAGCTGCCTAGGTTTGAATCTCTTTCTCACTAACTAACTGGGTAGCCTTGGGCAAGTTATTTAACTTCTCTGTTACTCAGTCTCCACATCTGTAAAAGTGAAATAGTAATCACGTTTATGTGAATAAAAAATACACATAAAAGCCCTAGAATAGGTCCTGTCCTCTCTCTAACCATTAGGTTACCATTTACTAATATTGTCATTTTCTGTAGATGATATATTATGTTCCAGGTATTACACAGGGTAGCAAATAAAGACAGATGGTGAGACAATGCAGTTGTAGAGGTGAATTAGAAATGAATCATATTCTTGAAGAAACTTCTAATCTAGTGGGGAAGGTGGTCATAAACATATCTACAAAGCACATGGGAGGAGCTCTGTGGGCCAGTGCTGAGGGTTAGCCGAATGCCAAAGTGGACTGACTTGGGTGCCATCATTCAGATGGTGAATTACACAGTGCTATTTCATGGGTAATGACTGTGAAATCAGAGTGAAATAGTAGGAATACCAGAGTGCAGAGAATCACAGCAGAGCTGGTGTCACCCTCACTTATGTTCACTTTCCACATATTGCAACTTGCTGTAGTTTACAATGGTCCACTTGAGTGAGTTTATGAAAATTTGGTTATTTGAGTAATTTCTGCGTGTGTGTGTTCGAAAGGGGGGCAGGGATGGTGGTGGTATTTGATCCTATCTGAAAGTTATCCAAGCTCTTGACTTTCAATAATCAGTAACAGCCATCATCTCTACACAGCCTCTGCTTCAGTCATCCCCTCTCAGTGTTTAACTTGAGATAATTTTAAAACAAGAGTTAAATATCACATATGATATAGCTTTACCTTTAAAATGCAGAATATTTTCCACTTATTATTTAATTTATAATTACTATGGACAGCATATTCTCGAAAACAGCTGTTATAAAACTCAAGATATTAAAAGTGAAGATTTTTAACCATTCTTTTCCCATTGTCTTCATTTCAACCTTCAAAAACAAATACAATTCATACCCTTATTGCAGTTTCAGGCATTTTCTGCTTATGTGGGTATATCTAAAAATGTCAGTATAAAATTGACATTACATTGTATGTAAACAAAATTCAATAATATTAAACCCTTCTTAATGATAAACATTTTATGGTTTAAAAATATATTTGAAATAGACAAATAATTCCAGAAACACACTAATGGGTCTGTGATTGGGACTAATGGGTCTGTTTTGGAGGTCACAGCTCCCATTTTAAGATACGGTGCAAACTGGATCACCTTCCAACATGTTGGCTAGAACTGAAGCTAGTGGACTCTGATTTTTCACCCAAGGAAAAGCTATTTTCTAAGCATTCTACTGTGAAATTTGCTTACAGAAAGAAAAAGGAAAAGCAGAAATGATTTACCAACTGAATAAGCGTAGGTAATTTTACTGCACGTGCATTCTTAAATGTTTAACACAACAATGGACCACCGGTTTGCATGGAGTTAAAGATGGCTTTTTACATAATGTGTCCCAATAAACAAAGATGCAAAATATTGAAAGAAAGAAAGAAACAGAGGGAGAGAGAGGGGGAGAGAGAGAAAGAGAGAGAGAGAGAGAGAGAGAGGAGAAGACAAGATAAGAAAAGAAAAGAAAACCTAATTGTCACCCTTCACACTCATATTTCTGTGCTTTGAGTTCTAGTTCACTTAAAAAGTAGCTCTTCATGGATAACAAATATACAAGATATAATAAAACAATAAAACTCGACCTGTACAGGCTACATAACACTTATGTGATGCATATAGAGAAAACTGTATTATAAGCATCAAGGTGAAAAAGATTAAAAGTATATTCTGACTGGTCCCCAAAACAATTCTCAACTAGGTTTTTTTTTCCAGATGCATGTAACTATTTTCCACAGTATAGTAGATCCATACCACAAGAAGACAGTCATGGGCTGTCATTCAAAATAATAATAATAATAATTGCATATCTCTTATTCTGCAGCAAATTCATTGACATAAAGTTTCTATAATCCAGATCTCTTTGTAAATATATGGTACTGGTACTAAAAGATAAAATGCTTAAAACACTGGTGTAAATTTAAAAAATGTCTTGCTTTCTTTCTCAAGGTCATTAAACACTACAGTTTTACATTCATATTCTGTGTAGTTCTGTATGCCAATGGTCTCCAAGATGGGTGAGTGTGCACTCCTAGGCACAAAAAGATCTACTGGGTTAAAAAAATAAAATGTTAAAAGTTCTACTTCTATTCATTGTTTTAGTTTAAAAATAAGAAGGAATGAAACTAAGCTTTGCTAATAGGTAACGTGTGGACTGTCACTGTGCCCTTGCTTAGTGGGTATTATCCAGTCCTGTTACAGGATGGAGGAACCCTGAGGGAAAAACTGAAGCTGCAACAGAAGAGGATGACAGCGAAGCTCTGTGATACAGTTTGGGTGTGTACCCACCCAAATCTCATCTTGAATTGTAACTCCCATAATTCCCACGTGTTGTGGCAGGAACCTGGTGGGAGGTAATAGAATCATGGGGTGGGTCTTTCCTGTGCTGTTCTCGTGATGGTGAATAAGTCTCACGAGATCTGATGGTTTTCTGAAGGGCAGTTCCCCTGCACACGCTCTTTGCCTGCCACCAAGTAAGACGTGACTTTGCTCCCCCTTTGCCTTCCGCCATGATTGTGAGCCCTCACATAGAACCGTGAATCAACGAAACCTATTTCCTTTATAAATTACCCAGTCTTCACTATGTCTTTATTAGCAGCGTGAGAACAGACAAATACACTCTGCCTTACTCTCACTTGTAATGTTCGCTCTCAGCATATCACAACTTGCTGCAGTTTCCATGCATGATCCTGCTTAAGTGAGTTGAGAGATTTATGATCCAGTTTTAATTAAACTAAACCTCTCAAAAAGCACAAAAAGTGGCTTTAAAAAAAGGTTCTTCAGAACTATTGAGGAAAACATAAATTTTTCCTCAAAAACAGCACAAGAATGGCTAAGCTGGTTCTTCTAATAGTGCAAGTTCTTCATGGACATTATGCAGTAGACGTTGTGATAATCTAATCCAATCAGACAAGAAGTTGACAGAAATTCAAAAATATATGGATGTATGTTCAATATCTTTAATGATAAACCTTGATTCAGCAAGGTTTTGTGCTTGAAATATATCTAATAATAGCAATGCATTTATGTAATTTATAAACAAACACATAATTTGTTCTTAACAATGGGAGTGCAATTTAAACTTTGGAGATCAAGTGGGACACTTCCCAGATGCTTTAGACTAAGTAAAACATTTTACTAATGTCAAATAATAAAATATATTTTTTCTATATTTCCTAAACTAATGGCATATACCAATATGTGCTTAGATTAATCAGGTCCGTTATAGTGAAGAATATAATTCAAATGCGGTGGGCCAAATTTTACGCTAATTTGAACATTGAAAATTTGAAAATGGCCGGGCGTGGTGGCTCACGCCTGTAATCCCAGCACTTTGGGAGGCCGAGGTGGGCGGATCACAAGGTCAGGAGATCGAGACCATGGTGAAACCCCGTCTCTACTAAAAATAGAAAAAATTAGCCGGGCGCAGGGGCGGGCGCCTGTAGTCCCAGCTACTCGGGAGGCTGAGGCAGGAGAATGGCGTGAACCCGGGAGGCGGAGCTTGCAGTGAGCCGAGATTGCGCCACTGCACTCCAGCCTGGGCGACAGAGCGAGACTCCGTCTCAAAAAAAAAAAAAAAAAAAAAAAAAAGAAAATTTGAAATCATATATTAATTTACTTTATGAAGAAAATTTTAGATAATTCCCTCCACAAAAAATAAAAAATCAAGAGTCCTATAATTTCAAGGCTGAAAAACTGAAGTTGCCACTATAGTTAGATAAATGTGCCCTTATTAGTTTCCAATGTGCTACACTTGTGTTTACGGAGGAAGGATTTCTCTGAGTAATTGTGGTGACTATTGGGCTATTTTAATACTAACAGCTATTGAAGTCAAAATTAACTTTTACAAGTATAACAATGTCAACCAAAGTTCAGCAAGTAATGATTCTAATTATGGTTCTGAAACATTATGCCTGACAATAACATTAACTATCATGAAATGCTTTGAAGAAAGCAAAATGATACCATGACACATTGTATTGTTACTTTAGGCCACACCTTTTGAAATATTAAAGTTAGTGTGGAGAAAATAAAATGTGGCATTAAGGTAAGGTATACCACAAGGATTATATATTTGGATATTTTGAAAATGTGTTCTCCTAATTTTCATTTATCTTCTGATACCTTTCATATATTATTTTTTAATTTTAAATTTATCTTCATGTTTTTATTCCACCAATTAAGGAACAGTTAGAATATTTAATTATGAGGCCTTCACAAATATTTTCCTTAAGTGAAATATGGCTTCCCTGGAATTCTCAAATGTTTACAATACATTCACATGTGATTTTAAAGCAGAATTACCAATTGTATTTGACTTGATTGGAATTAAAATTTGTTCGCACCTGCTAGGTATTCATCAGTTGCACAGTGGGAATTTATACCCTAGTGAATCTAGACAAATATTTAAAAGTTGGAAATGGATAATTCAGCAGTTAAAATTATATATGGCCACTTTTGCCTGACAATTTATGTTTCAATAATTTTTTTCAAATATGTCCCAGAATTACCACCCTCAAGGAAGCATGTATTATTTACAATTCTGTCCCAAATTTCTAAACATATCTCTGTCTATTAAGCCAAAAGTGATGGAAAAACAGCAATTTACCAATTCTTAAATTAAGTTTCTGATTATAGATTACTCTTAAAGTTAGTAATTAAAACAAGGTGATTTGAATTTTTTTGAATATGTTGCTTGCTGGACTAATAATATTTCTGAATTTCTGACATGTTGTACATATCACAGAAAGGAATAAGGCTGTTTGGGTTTTTTTTTGTGGCAATTTCTGGTAGGAAATAAAGGGGTTGATATCAGCAAACATTTTTCCTTGTTAATACAATGTATTTGAGATTTCAAATAAGTTTCCATTTTTTTCTGACATAAATCTGTAAACATATAAGGTAACAATTCATTCAAAGCTTGAGATAAATGTAGTCAATATCTTTTCTGGAAAATGTATTTTCAAGAAATAGATTATTTTTGTATGTGATTACAGGGAGTCTCAAATAACACAATTCAATGTACCTGTATTGCAAACATAATGTGTACAACATAGAATATCTCCTGTCTTTTTCAGTGCCACACTGTGATATTTAAAGTCAAAGAAACTGTCATTAAACCCTGTCTAAACATTTTATTTTGTTAAGTTATTTGGGGATAGTCTTTTAAATTAGAAATATCACCTCACCTCCCCCCACTGACACCAACACTGAGTTTATTTATATTCAAGATTTAATTCTTTATTTTGAATAATTTAAATTTAAAAGATATTTAAACCAAAGAAAATAAATTTGAATCCCTTCAACACAGGGGTCGTATCTGTCTTTTTCAATTGTTACATTCCAAATGACTACCACAGTGCTTGGCTGGTGGTTGGCATGTCATAACTATTTGTGGACTAAATAAACACATTATTCTTATAAACAAATCTGATAGCTACATGATCCTGGACAACTCCACTTCTTCTGGTCCACTTATCTTTAAGGTTATGAAATAGTTAAAATCATTCAATGGAATATTTGATGTTTACAATAGAGACTCATACAGGCAAAAGCACTAATAGCTATTGAAGGCAAAGTTAACTTTTGACTGACATAAGTTCTATGTTAGTTTGACACATGAAAACACTAATTAAAGAACATGGAGTAGATAACACTATTCTTATTATGTTGTTTTGAATATATATTTTTAATGACTTGCCTCTACTGATCTTTCCTTTCTGACTTTCACTATTTATCTTCTCCTAGAAATTTTAGATGTATCCTTAAATCAACTTTTTTAAAAGTCAGTTTTCCTATTGGGTGAAGAAAAATAATGTTCCAAAAAAGCCTGTCTAAATAAAAAGATGCATCCTAGAGCTTTGCTTTTTTAGCTGTCGGTACTGGCAGACCAACACACACACACACACACACACACACACACACACACACAGAGCATCAAAGCAGGATAGTTTTGCATAATGGCTCTAGAAGTCATTGTATACACAGACTGAGAAAGATTGGTATTTTAAAAATCCTCTTGCCTTATAGAACTTTGAAGAGAAAAATTTAAAAGATAGCTATGCTTCTAAACAAGTCATTGGATGGCAGCAAAGATTTTAAAAATGTTTTTCTAGACATCCTTAAGCTTGTTTTATGTTTATATTAGTTTCGTTCTGTGTTCCCTTTTAATGATATGTGAAGTCTGAACTCGCAAAAAAAACTTTAATGAGTTTTGATTTTTTTAACTACAAAGAAAAGGCTATTTGTTCTGTATAAACATCGTAAATGATCATGCCTACTCCATAATTAGTGCATATTGCTAGTACTTGATAAACGTATTACATGTAAAATTTTCAGCTGGTTTGACAGCATTTATAGGAAAACGTGACTTTCTTAATAATATTTAAAGATTATGCCTTCACAAATGAAGAATATGAGTTTCAGAGGGGTCAAATGAATTGCCAACTTTTCACAGAGAGCAAGAAGTTGAAGTGGATTTTGAAGTAGCTTATTACCAATGCTGATGTTTTGTTTATTCAAACTATACTGCCTCACACATAGTGATAGATTTCATCAAATAAAATCCCTGAAAATACACATCCCTGGCTATTTCAAATTCTATGTTAGTTTGATACATGAAAACACTAATTTTTTGACTCACTAGATGAACGAACACATATGTAAAGTATCATTAATCACAATAGTTATTTTATCTAAATGTCATACTAAGGGCAAAAACATTTTTAAAAGTAAGTTGATTTTTCTGAAAGGTTTTTGAAAACTTTGATCACTTGTTAACAGCTTGACATTTTATTTGGATAATAGCACTAGACATTTTTCACTTATCTTCATAACCATGTAGATATAGTGTTATGCTCATTTAAAGTAATGATAAATGAATAAACTAATTTTCAGAATGATAAAGCAATTTGTCAACTATCTCAACTCTGAAAAATATCTGACCTGTGTCTCTTGATCAAAAGCTTTATTTCTCTCCATGGAATTATTGATTGTTAACCTAGTAGTCTGAGAACCTCTGAAATTATATGTACAACTCTGTGTGGACTGTTGAGGGAGAAGCTTCATGGCTTTCTACAAAACCTTTTTGTAGAAAAAGATTTTATTTAAATAAGATTTAAATTCATTTTAAGAATTTAAAATTCTTAAGACCCACTGGTGACTCTTTTGTAAGCATTATATATAGTAGGTTTATATATTTTCAACTGTTGTTTGTTTAGTTTGGCTACATTCACAATAATGGATGATATGTGACTAGTATTTCTTCAGTATTCCACAGTGACACTGAATTTTAAATGCAATCTATTGAAATCTAAAGACTACATTAGGCACCATTTAACTGTGGTATTCAATGCCTGAAATTACTCAGTGTTGGATAACCCACACATCTTTTATAGACTGTGTGCGTGGATAACTCTGTGTGGACTGTTGAGGGAGAAGCTTCATAACTTGCTACAAAATCTTAACAGACTTGATCATTCAAAATTCTGAAGAACCACAGATGACACTTTTATAAACATTATACATAATAGATTTACATATTTTCAACTGTTGTTTGTTTAGTTTGGCTACATTCACAATAATAAATGATACGTGACTGTAGTATTTCTTCAATATTCCAGAGTGACACTGAATTTTAAATAAAATCTATTGAAATCTAACAACTACATTAAGCACCATTTAACTGTGGCTATTCAATGCCTGAGATTACTCAGTGATGGACAACCCACACATCTTTTATGGACTGATTTATTCTTAGTGTCCTCCAGCAAAGCCATCAGGCATGCTTGGGACAGCTGAAGGTCACTGCACTGAGAGAAAGAAGGGGTGGCATTCCACGGAAGTCATGATGGTGTTCTTCACCAATTCTTGTAGTGGCATTGGGAGGCACTCTGCTCTGAATTCAAGGAAGCATGGTCAGTATTGTCCTCAAAGAGAGTGAGCTGTTTTGTTTTCAGCCCATTCCCTTTTCATGAGTAACAGGTGGAAGGTTTCCCCAAAGCTTCTGCTGCATGCCAGCTCCTGAGTAGACTGAGCAATTGTCCACAAAAATACCAATACCCTGGACAAATCAAATCAGAAACCACACTCCATCCCTACCCCCACCACCAAGAAAAGTCCCACATCAGAACTGGTAAAAGCTGTTCCCTGGGTTATTTTAATAGGTAGCCAAGGTTAAGAACTTCTTTGTTCAGGAAAGCCATCCTAGGCAGGCAAAATCTCAAGAGACGTTATTAACACCTATAGAGGACTGGCTAAGTATCATTCCCAGATAGGAATGTTAAAAGTCTTTGTTTCTTCATTGCTGTTTTTGGTACCAGCAGCTGGCTAACACAGTTAGCAGTGGCTTCAGACCCCTCAGGGGATCTATAAATCTCTCCCAAGCTCACCAGATTGCCTTCATCACAGGTTGCTGGGCCTGTGTGGACCGTGATTACAAAGTTAAGAAACATATATAATTTTTAGCCCTTTGTGAATGGGAACCTCAATCTGACTTTAGTACATTCAACTTTTGTAATGGTTTTAGAAACAATTTTCTGGGAAAAAAAGAAGACTCTGTATTTTATGTTTGGCTATTTGTTTAAAAGTTGAATATTGTGCAAAACATACTCATCTATTACAAGTTGTTCAACTTTATCTATTTTTTGTCAGAGTGACATAAGCCTCTCCTCCTACAAGGTAAAATATCTATGCTAATTTGTTAGCCCTTTTGTTGTCTGGTTATCAAAAGCCATGAGTGACACTTAGGATTTCAGAGCATGCAAATTATTTCTTAATCTTTATGTATTCCCTGAATTGTCAATTACACTTAAGAGATGAAAAGACAGAGAAAGCATTATTTCCAACAAATAAGCATAACTGGCAATTGTTTTTTCAACTACAATACTGTTTAGTTGATTTTTTTTCGTTTATAGTGACTATCATTCATGTTGTCCACTCTGGGAAAAAAAAATTATCCCTAGGGCATTTCCCTCTAGCTATTCTAGTTTTAGCCATATCACTCACTGTAACAGATGAGATTAATGCAGCTTTTCAACCATCTTTAGGAAGAATATTCAGATGCTTTAGCAGCTGCCCAGCTTCTTAAAAACTCACTAATCCTTTAATCTCCAGACACTTTTTTTTCATAAAAGATTCACAAGCAAAACAAATGCAATATGGATCAAAAAATTTAATCAGAATGCTTAAAATGCAATTACATTCATCAGGGTGTTCTGTTAGGCTGAGTATTAAATCTGGGCTTTATTCAATATCCTCCTTTTATTATAAAGCAATATTTTTCCACTCTGTAAACCATCTGATCCCTAGGCTAATGTCCTCTCAGCTTAAATATTAAAAAGGGAGAGCACTATGAAAAATGAGCTGGAGAAATATTCCTCTTATTTCAGTGGAAAAAGTTCAAATCAGACTCTTCCTGAAATCTTGTCTTATAAATGACCAGATAATTTGACCACCTGGAATTCTAAAGTTACACTTTAAAACAGTAGCTGCAGGATCATTACCCTACTTTAAATGTCAAGTGTATATCCTCCTACACACCTCCTCCATCGAGTAAAAAATGTCAACAATTTGAATTTGAAAATAATAGTCTATTGTTCCCTAATTCGGCATTTGCAAAGTCTGAATGCGATGCTGATTTCTTCATGCAAGCACAGTAGCCTGAAAAGTTAAAAAAATCCATCTTAGTTATATTTCTCCAGTTCTCTATTTCACATCTAATAGCATTCAACTGTAACAATAAAGAGCTGCGCAGCACAGCATGATTTGAAACAGTTGAGTGATTCTTTTAAGTCTATACCCTAGCTATAACATGGTGGTTGGAGTTTTGTAAGACATATGGAAGTTAAGTGAAGCAGTGTAGGAAGTTCACGGATTTCCTCTGACAAATGCCCTCCTCGGAGTAAGAGAAACTTACTCCAAAAATGCAGACACACTAACATCTTAAGCTTTGCTTAATATTTAATGGATTCTTTGTAAAATTAGTAAGTGGCCCAATTATGCAGTGAGTCAGTTTGCCCTATGTTTCCTCCTAAAATGAGTTTGTGCAAATAAAAAATAATTAAATTTAACTTTTCAATTCCAATGTTTCCACATTAGATTAAAACAGAAACAACTGAGCAATGAGTGGTCATCGTCCTATATTCAGTCAACAAGTGGTTACTACAATAACCAATAAGTGGTTACTATGATAATGTTAAAATCTATCATACATAATTAATTCAGTTGCCACTCCTTATGCTGCCAACTGAGCCTACATGAAGTTACAGTAAGGACCTGCAAGAAGACTTAAGGTTTCAAATGGCTCAATGCACAGCTGAAGTTATCTATAAAAGGTTAGACAATGACCCACAGGCAAAGATACTATACAGCAAGCTTGTCCAACCCGCAGCCCACATGCTGCATGTGGCCCAGAACAGCTTTGAATGTGGCCCAAAACAAATTTGAAAACTTTCTTAAAATATTATACACACACACACACACACACACACACACACACACACACACACACACACATATATATTTTTGCAATGTTTTTGGCTCATCAGCTATGGTTAGTGTTAGTGTATTTTATGTATGGCCAAGATAATTCTTCTAATGTGACCCTGGGAAGCCAAAAGATTGGACACCCCTGCTACAGCCATCACTTCTATTACTGGTAGTGCAATTATGGAGGCTTTCCTTTGTGCCAGGTTTAATATGCACTAACTGATTAAATTTTCATAATAGCATGATGCCATTGTGTGTATTATACAATTTCTCATCTAGGCCTTTTTGGTCTAACTTTGATATATGTGGTTATAGTAATTACTCTTGTTTCAGATAAGAAAACTAAGAAGTAGAAAAGTTATATACCCTGATCAAGGCCATGCTAAAAGTAAGAGAGACAGAGCTGGGCTTCAAACCCAGGCCATCTGGCTTAAGACCCTATGTTGCTAATTCTCCAAACTAATTCTACCTTCCAAATTCATCCTGTATCCTCTATTCAATTTCCTATCTAGGCCTGTTTGTGACAAGTTATTTTGAAGCATACAGTTTAAAATATTATCTACCTGATACTGGCTCAACAAGTAGATTATTTAGAAAACACAGCCCCTAGCTAAAATGGGTCCATTTCTGGGTATAGAGGTTGTACCACCTTGTGTCATCTGTGGGACAGGCCACAACCAGACACAGCATAGCCTGTACGACACAGGAAGAAATTAAAACAAAACAAAACAAAACAAAACAAAAACTTGCAAGCAATATGGTGTGACAAGACTTTTTCATTATATGGAAATTGAGATTGAACCTGGAATCATGGTCTCTCTTCTAGTCTAGCCTAATGTAGTAAAATGACACAAGTCCATTGCTTTCTGGGTTTATAAGTTTCTCAGGTCTCTCAAGACTGCACTGACCACCTGACTTAGGGACTGCCTCTTTAGGAACTGGGAAGCAACATCTATTAATGTGTATCCTCATGTATCATTGTTCTGTTTATAGATAAACTGAAGGGAGAACAATCTTGAACCTATTCAAAGATGTCAGTCTTATAATACTACAAAACTGTATTGGTCTTTGTGGTCAATCGTGCCACAAAAAGATACTATGCAGGGAAGAATGCAACAGACTAGAGATTAGACACCTGGAAGTCACCCAACACAGTATAGCATATTCTTGGAACTCTTCCTAGAGATTTCAAATATGAGGGGTGGTAGAGAGTAATGCATAAATAACAAATAGAATATATCAAAATAAAACAGTTGTTTATCAGCTGGTATGCAGATGCTCAGCTGAGCTTGACACTTGTCACTTCTTATTCTTTATAGTACATAAATTTATCTCCAAAGTGATTGGTATGTCATTGAGCAAACTACATACAAAATGACTTTTCTCAGCAGGTAATGGTTCAAATTTTATGCAAAACCTAACGATTTTCACATTCATCTATTTTTTAAATCCCTACTAATTCTTAGACTGTAGAAAACTATGAATGGTGTGTATGTAACCAATAAACCAATAAGTACAGTGTTTTTCTCCTATACAGAAATATGGAAGACATATTTTCCTGATAGATATCAACATGAAAAAATATTATGACTAGATGGTTCTGCTTTATAAATAGTATGCATATATTATTTATCATCCAATCTGAGACAATTTTGATGGTGAAAATATACATTAATAACTAATACTAGAAAAATAGATGGGAGTATTCTAAGCAAGCTTGTGCATGGTTACCATATTTATAAAGTACTACAGAATAATTTGTACTTTTATTATATATGATTCAAAGTTTGAAATATAATTCCTACTTCTTCATTACAATGAATTAAAGCAATTTCAATGAAAAAATAGTACTGAATTATTATAGTAATAACAATTTTTTTCTGTGCAATGTTTAATTATTAAAATTGATAATCTATCTTGAGCAAGATTCCTTTAAAATAGGCATATAGTGCTAGCTCTTAGATTTCCAACTATGCCTAGATCCTTTATAGACATATTTAAACTTACTTATTATTGTTTGAGGATGTAGAGAAACCTACTCATTATTTCGTTTCTTTTAAGACAAGATTTGATTTTTCTTTTTACTAATAATATGAAAAATTACTAAAATCTCATTTATAAAGATAAAAGCATATATAGCCACTGAATGGCATTTTTATTAAGATCATCTTTCTATATTGGCATTCCAATGAGTAAAACCAAAAATATAATATCTTATTGCACAACAAAATGCAAATATAAATAAAATGGAGAATAGCACATTTTATGCACTAATAGCATGTTTGGTTTTAATAAAGACTGCAGGATAAAACCACAAATTACTCAAATAAGGGTTTCTCCATGGATCTCTGCTTATTAATCTCTTGCTAGGCTGTTTAAAAATATATACAGAACTGACCAAACTGTTTTCAAGACCTTGCCTGCAACTATGTCATGGATGCTTTTAACATTTCTATCTTCCATCCAACCTTCTATGCTTCCATCGCAGTTTGCATACAACCATATATTTATTCACTGAAAGTTACCAGTTTTTAATTACCGTTTGTTTCCATTTAAGCTGTGGTGGTAAGCAGTAATTAGTAATATTGTAATATTAGCAATAATCCAATGAGAATTCCCCAAAATACAATGCTTTGTCTATATTGGTGCTTAAATTGTATCATATGTTGAGGTTAGTCTTTGAGTTCTTCCACTTTAAATTATTGTTCTCTTATTCTCTACGAAGGAATAGAAAGTTATTCTCTCTATATATATGCACACACACACACATATGTATGTGTATATACATATATAAGTTGAATAATTTTTCAACTTGTGTTGAATATATATATATATATATATATATAAACCCTATATATATATAAACCCTATATATATATAAACCCTATATATATGTAGGGTTTACTCTCTCAGAAAACGTACAGTCAAGCAGAAAACAAAGGTATTTAGACATGACCTCAGGTATTTAGAAGTATATTAAACAACATGGTATAACTTTCTACAGGCATTCAGAAGCCAGAACAGATGTCTAGTTGGGATAATTAGAGACGATATTGATGAGTTAACAATTGATAGAGATGGTAGAAATATTCATTTCAGCTGGGGCAGCTGTCATGTATGAAGATTAGAAGGAGCAAGGTGTTTGGAGAACAGCATTAATTCATATGGCTGAGAGGTATTTGACGTGTAGGGTCAGAGTGGCAGATTAGGCTGTTAGGGGCCAGATCATGGCTTAGTCATCAATAATTCAATATTATCTACAGACAAGTAAGACAGCACTATCTAGAATTATTTTTCTTTTTATTAGAACTGCAAGGTATCTAAAACTAAGTAATAATATCCATTATATTAAGATACGGAAGAGTTTAGATTCTGATGTGTACACAATTATATGTAGCAGGTTTAAGGTAGCACATTTGAACCTTGCAACTTACTCAAAGGTTGTTTTGATCCTGTTCTGCCTGATAGTCAATACAACGGATAATCTGCAGCTGATCTTAAATTGTCTCAGATACTCATATTCAAAATAAACTATTACCTTTAGAACTTAGCAGCCTGCAATAAAACTAACAACAGATAAAGTAGCATACAACATTTTTTGTTTTGAATAAAAATTGAAAATGATGTACAAAATTTGACTGAACACATGGAACTCCATAGAAAAAACTGTAAAAGAAAATTCACAAGTGAAATAATCCATTAGGTAATATGAACTAATGATTCAATTCATGGTGTTGAGGTCTGCAAGAAATATAATTTATCTAATGAAACTAAATTTGAAAGAAAAAATCAAAATGGAAACATTATATGTCAAAGTAGGTCAAGAAATTAAATTGGCTTAATCCAATTCAATCCAGAAAATAATTTTAAAATCATCAGTAGGTCAAAATATCAGAAGCAAAGCATCTCTGGGTCAAAATGATGCAGCCCAATTATCTTTAATACATTAGAGTTTTCCTCTTTGCTAAACTAGAAGCCCTGGCTTCTTGTTCATGTTTCGGTTATAGGCATATAGCACAAGTTCTAAAATATGGTAACAAACACATGTAAGTTGAAGAGCATAGTTGCTATAAAAGAGAACCTCGTGCATCATCAAAAATAATTATTTTTGTAAGGATCACATGGTATATATTGGGATAAAAGAGTAAATAAAATAGCCCTTGTCTTCAAAAAGTGTTTGATCCTTTGTGATAAGAGAATAGTGAAAAAGCAAATAAGAGATATATGCACTGAATCCTTAGAATACAGAAATTTCAAGACAAATTTCTTGAGAATAGTTTCTCAAGAATTTTTTTTTAATCAAAAGCTAAAGAGATATGAGCAAAGGCTAAGTATTTTACATTTTACTTTTATTAAACAGTCTGAATAATATCTACCTTGATGAGTGCTTTTATTAAGCCCAATAAGATCTTTACTGATATTTTCTTCTATAGGGACATCTTGTTAAATAGTCACAGAAAACAATAAAAATATTAACAAGCTTCAACACGAATTTATATCACTATTGTCATTTTCTGTAACTTTCATTCAGTTTATAATTCTTCCACTCTAGTCCAGGCTCTTATCATTCTATGTCAGTCTCTTTCAGGCTTTGAATGCTTCCAATATCTTCAAATTTTAATTCATTTATTACTTGCAGATTAATCATCCACAAACACTATTTTCCATACATTTCCCCATGCTGAAGCCATGGAAAAGCTCTCTGACTTCAGTAAAATGATAAAAAAAAAAAAATGAGGAAAACATTTAAATCTTTTAAAAAAATGACTCGAGGCCAGTATTGGTACATTTTAATATAGAAAGAGACAATTGATAGTATGCTGAATCGGCACTGACACTGGCCTTAAGCTAAAAAACACTACCCCATATAAAATGTTGGACATCATTTTATTTGGGAGAAAGGTTTGGCAAGTATTATTTTAGTCTACTGCAGTAGACCCTTATGCAATATCATCAATTGGCTCTTGGAAACTGTGACTTTTAAGTGAAATAACATACAGCAGGTCCTCAAATAACATTGTTTAGTTCAACATCATTTCCCTATAATGTTGATGAGAACAAAAAAACACATTAAGTGAGGATTTACTGTACATGGTACAACGGCCAACTTTTATTTTTGCCATTGCCATCACTAAGTTGTTTACTCTTCAATAGATACACAAAACTTCTTTTTTGTTCCCCCCCGATGGCCTACATTTATTTAGTTTGTCTACATATATGGAAAAAAAAGATGTTTCATGTTTGTCCTTTGGGCTCCTACTACTTGCTGCAAAAGATTCGGCTTTTCTCAGCTCAATACTACCTAAACAAGAAGTGAGTTGCATGATCCTTTCTCTGGAGCTATTACTGGCAGCTAGAATTTACAGGTATGCTCTATTAGAAAATAAATAATAGATACTATCACCTCTGGCATACTGTCTTAACTTCCTAAATTTTTCATGTGACTGTTGTTGGTCTAATAGTCTTGTCATCACAGCCTACTACTGGATCTTGTACTGTCGATTTGTGCTTCCCTTTTACTGTCATCCCTTTCTCTGCCTGGGGAAATGCAGGTCTTGCTTCTGAAGGTGACATAAAGAATAATTTTTTTTTTTTTTGAGACAGAGTCTTGCTCTGTTGCCCAGGTTTGAGAGCAGTGGCGCTATCTCGGCTCACTGCAAGCTCCGCCTCCCGGGTTTACGCCATTCTCCTGCCTCAACCTCCCGAGTAGCTGGGACTACAGGTGCCCACCACCATGCCCGGCTAATTTTTTTGTACTTTTGGTAGAGACGGGGTTTCACCATGTTAGCCAGGATGGTCTCGATCTCCTGACCTTGTGATCTGCCCACCTTGGCCTCCCAAAGTGCTGGGATTACAGGCGTGAGTCATCGCACCTGGCCAAAGAATAATATTAAGTAGACCAGTCTCTGAGATTTCACAGAGCTTCCCAATGCTTCTATGGTTTCAGGCTGGAAATAGAGATCAGATTCTCGCATAATTGTGTGAAAGAGACTGAGTCATCAACAGATCTTGCCCTTTTTTTTTCTTCACTTACCTGTAGTACATCAATGAGTGGATAGGTCCAGAGTAAGCAGCCTATGTTGCCTTTCTTTTAACTGGGAATCCATTCTTTATGCATTTTAAGTCAAAATGTTTATTCCAAGGTGACAACTTCAGTCATATGGTTCTGAAAACCTCTTTGGTCTACTTGTATGACTTGCATTAAAAATTATTACTCCTATGGCTGTTCAAACTCTGTTGATAACCTCTGGCAGATTCAGACCATTACTCTGTTAGGCATACTCATTAGTTCTTGATGACCCAGTCCTGGAGATCATTAGCCTCTTTCTTTTCAAAAAGAACTACACACTCTTCAGTTATTCGGAGGCAGCGGTCTGAGGTACTGCCTTTATACAAAATTAGTTATTGACCGCTAAGCAGAAACAAGCGTTCCCAAATGATTCCTCTTACATTATTCCAAAGCATACACAACAAAAACTCCCCTGCAATTATCAGAAATATGGCTTTTTCTATTTAGTACTTTATATTATTATGAATATGATAGACAATAATTTGATTAGTTATATTTTACCACGATTTGTCAACATGTATAAAGGAGGACAACAATGACTCGATAAAAAGCAATACATTAGTTATAATGACTTAAAAAGGAGCCATCACCAGATGCCACTGTGAGATTGGTTATGTGTGTTCAGAAAAGGGGTTTTCTCTGTTCAAACAATAGATATTTTCTCATTCTTTTTTGTTTATTTGTTTGTTGAGATGGAGTCTCGCTCTGTCGCCCAGGCTGGAGTGCAGTGGTGCAATCTCTGCTCACTGTAACTTCCATCTCCCGGGTTCAAGCGATTCTCCTGCCTTAGACCCCCAAGTAGCTGGGACCACAGGCGCCGGCCACCATGCCCGGCTAATTTTTGTGTATTTTTGGTAGAGACCGGGTTTCACTGTGTTAGCCAGGATAGTTTCGATCTCCTGACCTCGTGATCCACCACCTTGGCCTCTCAAAGTGCTGGGATTACACCTGTGAGCCATCGCGCCTGGCCATTTTCTCATTCTTAACAATATGAACCCATTTGGACCATTTGAACATTTACCACTAAGGAAAATAGTAGATCTTATCCACCCAAAGGAACAATGTTATGGTGTTTGAATTTTCTCAAATTGTTGCTTGAGAATGTAAATTGTGGAACAACAGTAAAAATTAGACCTAGATCTAGATTTTATGAGACTACAAATCTCATTGAGAAAATAGAGATGATTAACAGAATAGTTTTATCATCTACAAAATCAAGGAGTCCATAGTTAGAAGGCCTGATTATTTGAGCAGGAAAAATAACCTTTGTGTTAATTCTCATATTGTCATATGTGTAGTTTGGATATTTGTTAAATATTATATCCGAATATGCCATACATGGAAAAATGATGAAATCAGAAATATGTTTGTCAATCAATTTTCACATCTTCTTAAAAAGGGCAAAACACTCGTGTAGTCACCATCCTGTTCAAGATGTAAAACACGGTCAGTGCTGAGTCCCTTTTGTGTCCCTTTGCAATCACTACATCCTCACCTTTCAAAAGGCAATGCCATCATGACTTCTTGAAGCACATGTTAGTTTGACCTAATTATAAATAATTATATAAATAAAATGATAGAGTTGGTATGCTTTCATGTCTGTTCTCTTTCACTCAACATTATCTTTGTAAGATTCAACCCGTGTTGTACATAAAACAGTATTCCATCCACTTTCACCACTGTATAGTATTCTATGTGTGCCTATAACAAAATTGATCATCTCAGCCTACTACTGATTGAAACTTAGGTTGTTAGCACCAATAATGCTACCATGGATATTCTTAAGCTTGTCCTTTGAAGTGTGTGTGTGTGTGTGTGTGTGCATTTGTGTGTGTGTGTGTGTATGTATAAATTTCTTTTGAAAATGAACATAAAAGTGAATTCTAAGATTCTAGATCATATGTAGGCTTATTATACCTTTAGCAGCTATTGCTACACAATTTCCCAAAGTGGATGTACCAATTTAAACTCCCACCTATCGTGTATATGAGTTCCCGTTCCTCCATGTACTCAACAACATTTGTTACTTTAAGCCAGTTTGGTGGGTACATGGGGTATGACACTCTTACTTTAATTTGCTTTTTTCTGATTATTAATTATGTTGGGAAGCTTTTCATGTATATAGTGGTTCTTTAGATAGCTTCTGTTGAAGAGTACTTCTTCAAGATTTTGCACATTTTGTATTGAGTCACTTGTCTTTGCCTTAAGGAAATGTAGAATTCCTTTATATATTTTGGATATAAGCCTTTGCCAGTTATATACATTTGAAAAGTTTCCCACTAAATGACTTTTCTTGTCAGTCTTGAAATTATGGCCTTTGATGAATTAAGTTCTAATTTTAGTATAAGATTTATCAATCTTTTGCTTCATCGTTAGTGGATTGGTGTGTGTACGTGTGTGTGTGTGTATGTCCTCAAGGTAATAAAGATATTCTCTTGTTTTCCTCTAAAATTTTTTTACCTTCAACATTTACATCCACAATCTACCGGTAATTGATTTTTGTCTATGGTGTGAGATTTGAATCAAGACAATTTCTACATAGGTATCTCATTATTCCAATAATGTTTATTAAAAACACCAGCCTTCATCCACTGTTCTCCTCCAATACCAACTCTTTCATAAATAAAGACTCCATCTATGTGAGAATTATATTACTTTGTCTATTTCTCTGCCCTTTTACCAATAATAGCATACTCTGTACTGTAGCTTTATGATGAGTCTTAATATCCAGTAGTTTTAGTCCCCCAAATTTGACCTTTTTCTTCAAGAATATTCTGTTTGTTCTTGGGCCTTTGCAATCTTATGTTTATTTTGGAGTAAGTCTTTCAGCTTTGTAAAATTAGAAAAGGTAAACCATAAATGGACTTTGATTGGGATTGTATTTATCATATAAAATTAATTTTGCAAAAATTGATCTTATACCTTTTTAGTCTTCTAGTCCTTGAAAAGGAATTATTTCTCATGTATTTACACCTCCTTTTTTATTATTTTTAAGGATTTTTTTTTAGTTTTTCTATGTAGAATATTTTTATGTAAGAACAGAATTTATTACAATTTCAAAATAAGTCGATAACTCAGAGAACTGACAAAGTTGAAAGTGTATTGTTTGAAAGAATTAATAAGATTAATAAATCCCTACCAAGAGTGATCAAGGACAAAAATTATCATTATATGAAATGAAGATGAGACCAACACTACAGATCTCAGACACATTTAACAAAAAAGATATTATACACAGCTCTATGCCAATAAATTTTAAATGAAATCGACAAATTACTACAAAAATCAACCTATTTCTTCTGGACATAAGGAAAAATATAACCAATTTATCCTATATCTATTAAATAGATTGAATCCACAATTTAAAACATTTCTATAAAGAAAACTACAGGTCCTGGTGGCCTTGGCATTGTTCATTCAAACATCTACAGAAGATGTAACAGCAATCTTACATGAAATATAGAGAAAAAGGTAAATTTTTCTACTCATTTTATGATACAAAATCTTGATACTAAAACTTGGTAAAAACATTGTAAGGAAGAAAATTTACAAGCTAATTACGCTCATAAACATTAATTTAAAAATATTAGGGTATTTACGTAGCAAACTAAAGTCAGGGATGATATATCATGACCAAGTTGGATTTATTCCAGGAATGCAAGGTTAATTTAGCATTCAAAAATCAATCAATGTAACTGCCATATTAACAGAATGAATAAGGAAAACTATGTGGGCACCTAACAAGTGTAAAACAAGCCTTTGATAAAATACAACATCTATTTCTCGTTAGACAAAACAAACCATCAAACTCTTGGCAAACTAACAATGGAAGGAACATCCATAAATCTGATGACAATTGTTAACAAAAGGCTTGCAGCAAATACAATGCTCAATGGTAAAATATTAAAAGCATTTTTTCACTTGAAAAGGACACAACAATGCCTATTATTACCACTTTTCTTCAACACTTTACTCAAGGTCCTAGCCAGGGAAATTGGGAAAGGGAAAGAAATAAAGGGTGTAAAGATAAAAAAGGAAGAAGTAAAACTATTATAATTTGCAGATAAGATACTTACGTAGGTAGGAAAAAAGATTCTACAGATGAATGATTAAAATTAATAGGTGAATTTAGAAAATCTCAGGATACAAACTCAGAATGAAAAACTACTTCATGGGTACAATGTACCTTATTTGGGTGATGGGTACACGAAAAGCTAAGAATTAACCAATACACAGTGTACCCATGTAACAAAATCACATTTATACTTTTTAAATATTATACTACAAATTGCCTACCTAAGAACAATATAATGAAAAATATTTCAGTTTTAACCTTGGTTTAAAAAGTACTATGGAAACATAATTCCCAGTGACTGGAAGTCTGGTGTCAGTCTAGGAAGTCTTCATAGGTTACTTAATCTTTAGATAATGCCCTTTCGGATTTCAATTAGGCAATTACAGCCCAGAGCTGTGAAGTTTGGGGAATGTTCTTTATTAAGTCACTTTCCTCAGCCCTAGCTAGTCTTGTAATTTCTTTCTAGTCCAAAGGAAGGAAAGCAGATTCCTGGAGACAGTAAGGCTATATTTCCATGGTTTATCTCATTTCTTCCAGAATATTTAAATTTGATATAACTATTATTAATATATCTGTTTCAATTTTTATGAAAATAGGAAACTAGATTTTCAACAATATGATACAAAACAAAGTAGAAGAAATAATGTAAGAGTACCACTTGGTGTTGTACAATCAGCAAATTTAGATCTTTAGTAAATCTCAGATTTACTATCTCAAATTTAGATCTTTAGACAAAATTGTTTAAAAAGTTATATGTAATATAATTGTATGTTATAACATTTCAGCTTTCATGTTGTTAAAATGCATATCTTGAAAATATTCTGGCAGATGGTTGTTAGGTAACATTTCTAGGAAGTCCTATATTTTATTCTGAGTTTTTGTTCCTCTGACTCTGTGTGTGTGTGTGTGTGTGTGTGTGTGTGTGTGTGTGTGTGTCTGTGTCTGTGTGTCTTAGGTATTCTTTCTTTAATAAAAGAATAACGATAGTTTTTGCAACTGATATTTTAAATGTCCTTCCTTGGCAAAATAAAGACTTGGATGTCATACTTTAGTTCCTCCAATTAAAAGACAAAAATTCTAGTTCATAAAATCTGTAAGTCCAATAAGTGTTGCTATAAGACACCCTTTTAACCTACGTATATATCCTGAAATTCTGCTCCTAAAAGTCCCTTCATCCTAAAAAATCCTCACAGCAAACCGGAAAAGCCACTGAACTACAATACATTTTAAACAGCATTGCCTCTTGCTCAAATAACTTGAAAATTACTTTTTTTTTTGGTCTCCTCTAGCTTTTCTTCAGCATGGTTTCTGAATTTTAATCAAAACATAAAAATAGAAAAGAATAAAAGGAATAACAGGAAATCCAATTTGGAATAAAAACAAATGACAATTGGATAAGCCTCAGCATATTCTGGGAAATGTTAAAAGCATCCTTTCAAATAAATTATTTGCCAAATTTGAATACAATTTACCTACCTGAAACTGTTTCATTCAGGTAAAGTCTATTACTAAGGTATACATGAGATTATAGGTTAATGTTTTACACATTATGACAAGTAGCTCAAGAGGCAAGATGATTGTCTGAGAAAAGGTAATTGGAAACTACTGAATTCCCCACTATTGGGAAATGCATGTATTTATTACAGTAAGAGTGAGACACATGGGTAAGAATCTCACAACAATACATCCTCTGTCATCTGTATGAGGGAATTGGTGAGTACCTCCAGGATCTGAGAAGTTATCATTAATAGATGGCATGATGAATGTAAGCATGCTTCTGATTCTGTAATTGGAAGCATGCATGTTTCTCAATGTAACACACACATTTATTCATTCATAGACAAAGCTGCAGTTATGTTCACACACATAACGTCTTGGGGAAATAAGACTGAAGGAGGTGAGAAGAAAGAGAGACAGTGTGGAAGAGATGAAGAAAAAGATGGAGAAAAGGAGAGAGAGTGCACAGTGATATTGAGACCAAGAGATGGAGGAAAAGGCCTGCATAAAGATGACTTGGCTGATGCGCATAGTGAGAAAAAGCAATGAGCTGATTTGAAGACTGCACAGTACCCTTATAGTCCCGTAGACAGTTCCATAACCAAAGTTAATTGATTTGGTTCTCTAATGTTTTTAACATATAAAAGTGTATTCAGTACATGAACTTCCCTAAATCTGAAATTTAAAGGTTATGAAATTAAAAGTCAAAACAAATGTTTGAAGACTAATCAAAATAAAGTCCTCAGCATGGTTTGATTTAGACCATTTTGTACTAGCTTACCAAGATCCTCTATTGAGTTAAATAAGGAATGTAACTAACTAAAACTGAGAACAGAGTTAATAAAATCATGGCTCACGAAAAGCCATTTTTTTTTTGCCAGCAATAAAATCCTTGGCTAGCATTTCTCTGTTAGCTATAACAAAAACCTAGTTGTAAATAAGAAATAAAATTTTGAGATAGATGTTAGCTATAACAGAAATATACTTTCCATTACAATCTGGGTATGTTGTATGGTTTTTCTACTCCAAAAGGCAATGTATCTTTTTAATTTTTTTCGAGATGGAGTCTTGCTCTGTCGCCTGGGCTGGAGTGCAGTGGTGTGATCTCCGCTCATTGCAACTTCTGCCTTCCTGTTCAAGCGATTCTCCTGCCTTAGCCTCCCGAGTAGCTGGGATTACAGGCGTGCACCACCACACCAGACTAATTTTTGTATTTTTAATAGAGACACGGTTTCACCATGTTGGCCAGACTGGTCTTGAACTCCTGACCTCAGGTGATCCACCTGCCTCAGCCTCCCAAAGTGCTGGGATTACGGGCATGAGACACTGTGCTTCGCCGGCAATGTATCTTTTAATGCAATATGATAATGTTATCCGCTGCCTCTGAAGCCTTCCAAGACATATTGCTAAAATTAATTCAATTTTAGCAATCAAAATGGTAAATGAATTTAGTTATTCAGCAATCAATGAAATCTAAATGAAGAGTCACTGTTATCCAATTCCTCATGCATTCCCTTAAAATCTCTTTCTCTAGAAAAAGTCTTTAGATAAAGGCAGTTCACAAATATATGGCAACCCTAACTTATAACTTGATTATCATGTTATCACGTCACTATCTGGTTCACATAAATTATCTAACCTTTGTCAAATTAGAAAAATATTTGGATTCACATTTTTTTAGGCTGAATTTCATGAATACTGTAATATAACTATTTTGTATTTTATAAGCTTAGATAGTAAAATTATTCAGGTAAACGGCTATTCTTTAAAAGACATGCTATGTTTAATGAAGTTTAATATTAAAATTCCTAAAAGTTAATTTTAAGTTCACTCCAGAGTTATGGAGCTATGTCTTCCTCTGCAAGAAATAATACACAATGAATCCTGACTTTCTAGTGAAACAATTCCTTGGTTTTATTGTAGAAATATTTTGGGGGTGGTGACTCTGTGATTGCTTTGGAATTAAAGCAATCTGCTCATGATCTCACATTGAATATGAAAGCTGAAGGCAAGAATAATGCAAAGCACACATATAATTACAGGTTATATACCCAGAAGTAATCAGTTCTGTAAGACACACTTCTTCAATGTCCAATAAGCAGAAATGGTTAGCAGCCATGAAAAAGAAATGTAAACATTTTCCATTAACTTCTTTTCACATTTCTGATAGCAAAATCACAAATAAGTAATTCATTTCAAACATATTGGAAATGGTAAAGCAAAGTAAAATTGTTAATGCTATCATCAAATTTATCTTATAAGTTCCTATAATTGTGTAAAAACATAAATGGGTGGTTATTATACACCAAAACATCTCTTGTCGTTCATCTTAAATATTTGTCAAAATCAATTTAATTCTGGAAGTCTATGTGAGAAAAGTCACAAGCCAACTGCTATTGTAAGTCATAAACTTGTTAGAAGAGCTCTTTCATTAATAAGTAAATTATACCATGATTGTATGATACTGGACATAGAGAAACAAGATTTGCCTTTCACTCTATGTAATTTGACTTGTTTGTGCTTTTAAGTTACTCCAATTATTTTCTAATGTTCAACATTATTCTGATTAAATCCTAGCTACTGAGTCTTCAAAAGATTTTTATAAGCCTAACTCTTAAATTGCTGCTCTTTGTTTTAGCAAGCACCAAGGAACTAATAAAACAAGTTTACTCATGTCAAATTTTAGATTAAAAACAGATTGCTCCTTTTATGTGATAACAGAGTTGAAGCAGGATGAAGTCACCTCAATTATCATCGTCCCTGGGTTTTATTGTACACTACTCATTTAAGATAAATAACTACCTAGGCCTCTTAGCTTGCAAGTGATTCACACATAGTAAGTCTGTAATGTTCCACATTTCTGCTCCCTTGCTAGTACAATTAAAGTTTAGTGACAGTAAATATAGTAAATTTTAATTTTTGCCATATAAATACTTAGTGCTATGTTACTGACAGAAAGATGATTTTCCAAACCTTAGGAAATAATTAGGCAATGTTTTATTTAAATATTAAAAATAGGAATATTCACTCCTACATTAACACTAGCATGTGATAATGCTACCGTGATGTTAGGATCTATAATAAATAACCATTAGAGAATAATTTGGCATGAAAATACATTATTAATTAATTTTACTTCTCTCTGAAATAAAAAGTGCAACTCAAAAAGAATTAGGGCAAAACAAAAAAGACAACATATTTTATATATATATATATATATATATATATATATAGTTTTTTTTCTTTTTTTCTTTTCTTTCTTTTTTTTTTTTTTTTTTTTTTTTTTGAGACAAAGTCTCACTCTGTCACCCAGGCTGGAGTGCAATGATGTGATTATGGCTCACTTCAGCCTCCACCTTCCAGGCTCATGAGCTCCACCTCAGCCTGATGAATAGCTGGGACCACAAATTCATGCCATCGGTCCAGGAAATTTTTTTTTTTTTTTTTTTTTTACTTTTAGCAGAGAAGAGGTCTGGCTGTGTTGCCTAGGCTAGTCTCAAACTCCTGAGCTCAAGTCATCCGTCATCCTCCCATGTTGGCCTCTCAAAGTGCTGGGATTATAGACATGAGCCACTACACCCAGCCCAAAAACAATATTGATGGAACCCAAACACAATTTGAATATTGCCATTAACAACATAAAGAAAAACCTATAAATATTAGCTAAAGACTAACAATGAATTATTTTTATAATTTTCTTCATCTCTCACAGGTGATACATGCACAATATGTTCACACACAAACACACACCAAGTCTTGGGTTATCTTTAAGAATTAAAAATACTCATTAAAAAGTTACAGAAAATGTATTACTCTAGAATGGGTGGGATTTGAGGCTTGGAACAACAAGGAGGCTACAACTAAACAAACAATTCAGTAGATGAAATGAATGTGTGTGGTCAGCAAACAGCAAGGAAACGAAAAAACTAAAACAGAGGATTTGGAATGCTAACCAATGGGGTCATAAAATAAAATGCTCATTTTTTTTAGTAGCATTAAAGCCAACAAATGATCTTTAAAATATTTTAAAGCATAAATAGGTAAAGTCATGAGAAATAAAGGACAATTCCTTTTATTTTTCTATATTCAGTATTTTAAATTCTTTAAAGTTGTATCCAAATTAATATAAAACATATTTATCCAAAAATTTTATTTAACCTTGTTGTTACTAAAATATTTAAAGACACTGATAATAGGTAGTGCCATATCTCTCTTAAAAAATCTCATTCAAGATTCTGATTGCATGATATGTAGAACAATCATTAGATCTAGCAAGTGTTTATTTTCAAGCTAGAACTCTGAACCTTTCCATGTTAATTTTTAACATATTTATCTGCTAAAGGGATAAAAACAATAATAATTTTACAACAATTATATGATGATAAAATCACAGCTAATAGTTTTTTAAAGTCAAATTAATACTATAAAGTCTGTTTCTTATCAGCAGAAAATAAGAGTTTTTACACTATATTTTTAATTCAGTTGAAAATATATGCTTTGTTCACAATTTTTTTTCAAGCAGTATCATCTTCATGTCTTTGATGAGAAAAGGCAATTTTCCAGAGATTCCTCTTCAAACATAAATTCTACAGAATATGTTCAGAAGTCAAAAGTCACTAGATTAATTCATGGAGACAACACTGCATAGTTGAAACTCTTGTCATTGCAATCACTGATTAAAACTATTTTCTTGGCTATATTTTTGTGAAATAAAAAAAGGAACTTTTAGAATAGATGAAGAAGACTTCTAAATATAAAGATACTTTGCTCAAAAATTTTAAAATAGAATGAACTGCATAAAACTGATATATCAGATCATTATTTTACTTAGAAAATAGGGAATTTAATATAGTTCTACCTAGAAATAGTGTAAGATAATACCATAAAAGGAATTGTGCTGAAGAAAAATAGTGAGAGGTAAAGCCAGGTGGACTTCCTGGGTCGAGTGGGGACTTGGAGAACTTTTCTGTCTAGCTAGAGGATTGTAAACGCACCAATCAGTGTTCTGTGTCTAGCTAAAGGATTGTAAACGCAACAATCAGCACTCTGTAAAAACGCACCAATCAGCACTCTGTGTCTAGCTAAAGGATTGTAAATGCACCAATCAGCACTCTGTGTCTAACTAAAGGTTTGTAAACACACCAATCAGCACTCTGTAAAATGGACCAATCAGCAGAACGTGGGTGGGGACAAATAAAGGAATACAAGCTGGCCACCCCAGCCAGCAGCAGCAACCTGCTCAGGTCCCTTTCCACGCTATGGAAGCTTTGTTCTTTTGCTATTCACAATAAATCTTGCTGCTGCTCATTCTTTGGGTCCACACTACCTTTATGAGCTGTAACACTCACCGTGAGGGTCTGTGGCTTCATTCCTGAAGTCAGTGAGACCACAAACCCACTGGGAGGAACAAACAACTCCAGAAGCGCCACCTTTAAGAACTGTAACACTCACTGTGAAGGTCTGCGGCTTCACTCCGGAAGCCAGTGAGACCATGAACTCACCGGAAGGAAGAAACTCATCTGAGCATCTGAAGGAACGAACTCTGGACACACCATCTTTAAGAGCTATAACACTCACTGCGAAAGTCCATGGCTTCATTCTTGAAGTCAGAGAGACCAAGAACCCACCAGAAGGAATAAATTCTGGACACAATAGAATGTGACATCCTAACTCAATATATGAACCTATGGGAGTTTAACATTCATAAGTTCTTGTGCATTCAGTGGAGAAATTGAGAAGATTCATCATTCAATTATCTTTTATTCCTCCTTCTTGACCCCCTGCTTCATTGAGAGGGCTTGGAGGTAAGATCCAGAGTGAGCCTCTGTTAGAAGCATTGAGAGAGAGGCCAGAAAGTCCAGTCTTGCTGGCAGTGGCAAGGGGCCAAGACCAGTAGGCCTGCCTGTGTTCTCACAAGCCCCACTATCATCTCTAGATTTCCTCATCACCCAGCCTTGAAAAATCTGTGCCTGCCCCTCAGTAGCTTTGCCATTTCTTGATTCCTTTCCTCTGTGGGTATTCTGGCACTGGCCCTTCTTCTCACCTCTCCTTCTTTTCTGGGATGCTGCCGCTGTTGCTATCTCCTCTATCCTTCCATCCTTGGCATCTGGCCCTTAATCCTCAGACTGGATGGCAGCCCATTCCTTGTCTTTTGGGGTCTGCAAACTCCTACCCTGAACCCACATGAAAGTGACTGCTTTCCTGCTCCTGGGAATCTCTGGCAATTCCCAGGAACTCCTCCACCTGGAGCAGTAACTCCAGGCTGCTTCAGGCTGCATACTTGCACAAAAGCTGGTGGTTCAGGTCCAGAAAGTCTGTACACTGCCATAGCAAAATGACACCAGGGTCTGAAAATCTCAGGACGCCGACCTTGGCAGAAAATTGGGAAATTATTATTTCGAACATAAAATAGCAATCCTAAATGCTTGATATTAATGTATCAAGAGACTTAGAAATAATGATACATACAGATAATCCTTTTCAATCTCTGCCTTTATGTAAAGTGATAAAGATTGATGAGAACTGGCCAGGTGCGGTGGCTCACGCTTGTAATATCAGCACTTTGGGAGTTCCAGGCAGGCAGATCACTTGAGGTCAGGAGTTCAAGACCAGCCTAGGTGACACGGTAAAACCCTGTCTCTACTAAAAATTAAAAAAATTAGCTGAGTGTGGTGGTGGGTGCCTGTAATCCCAGCTACTTGGTAGGGTGAGGCAGGAGAATCACTTGAATCTGGGAGGCAAATGTTGCATTGAGCCAAGACTGAGTCACTGTACTCCAGCCTGGCCTAGAGAATGAAACTCTGTCTAAAAAATAAAAAGTACATAAAAGATTGACTATAATTTTCTAGAAGTGGTCCTTAATAAAAGGGGTTTAAAATTCCTTTTTAGGGTGCTTCCTTGCAGACATCTACCAAAAAGTCACTAGACCTTCCAATGTTTTCACAAATAAACTTCACTAAAGTATATATCTATATCTATAAAGTATATGTCTATATCGAGATAGATAGATAGATAGATAGATAGATAGATAGATAGATAGATACATCATAAAGATTTATCTGTTATTGCTTAGGAGATTGGAAAAAACCTGTCCTGACCATAATATTAAATGACTCTGGAAAATGCATACCATATTTGGTTCTTTTTAACTTATCTTTGGATTGGCATCTCCTTAATTACCTCCCAGCTTATTTCATGGAGCAGCTAGACCTAAAAGGATGTAGTCTATTTAAAATAGTCATGTGATATTCTGTGATATTCCTCTGTTTAGGTAAAATAAGTTGATAATTATATCTACTCCGTAAGAAAACACAATTTTGCTTTGATATATCATAAGATAAGTACAATGTTGGGAATGGAAAGCAATATATTAAAAGAGAATCTCCAAGAACAAAGAACATTCTTTCTTTTTTTTTTTTTTTTTTTTTTGAGATGGAGTTTCACTCTTGTTTCCCAGGCTGGAGTGCAATGGTGCAACCTTGGCTCACTGCAACCTCTGCCTCCTGGGTTCAAGCGATTCTCTCACCTTGGCCTCCTAAGTAGCTTGGATTTTCTGTCTACTTGAATGTGTGTTGGGAACAACTAACTGTCCCATCTCCCCAAACATACTTTTTCATCAGTTTTTCCCATAGTAATTAATAGCAAGATCAGCCATCCATTTGCTCAGACCAAAGAGTAAGAAGTCATTCCTATTTCTAACCCAATGTAACCACAAGTCATGCCAGTTCTATCTCCAAAATAGATTATGAAATAGACACATTATTTCCAAGACCATTCATATTATACTCCCTAATAAGAAAATGAGAGACTCTTAAGTCTTTAAAGTGTAAAAATTTATTTTACACGCCCCTCTGCAGTCCTAAAATTATATCCTTTTGTAATTAGAATTAAATACATACTTATACTGTGATCTATAAAAACTATCAGGAGAACGAGAACATCCTGGCTAACATGGTGAAACCCTGTCTCTACCAAAAATACAAAAAATTAGCCTGGCATGGTGGCACAAGCCTCTAGTCCCAGCTAATCGGGAGGCTGAGGCAGGAGAATCGCTTGAGCCCAGGAGGCGGGGCTTGCAGTGAGCCAAGATCGCGCCACTGCAGTCCAGCCTGGGCAACAGAGTGAGGCTCCGTCTCAAAACTAAAATAAACTAAAATAAAAACGATCTTATGATCTTGTCTCTGGGCTCCCCTCTGAACTTTTGTCCTACCACCCTTTCTTTGATTTTTATTCTTTGGACGTTTTTCTATTTTGTAATCATGACTAGTTATTCCTGCCTAAGAATACCTAGACAATGCCTGCCTTAAGAGTTTTATAGAATCTAGTGTCAAAAATCCAAGCTCTACAATACTATATTATTGCACAAGTTTACGCATGGGCCTTCAAATGAATTGTTAGCAAGGAGAAATTGAAGCAAAGTTTCTTGATAATGCAACAATTGCTCTGCTCAGAATTTGAAACATATACACTGTGCATTCTTATTGTCTTATAATCAAATATAATTATATAAATGAAGATTTTAATAACCATTAAAAAACTTAACCAGTAAAACAGCATTAGTTTATTCTGTGACTAACATTAATCACACTGTTTATAAAAAGTATTATCTAAGCTTATTTTCCTATAAAAATCCTCAATTGTCTTCTGATAAAGGTGAATATAAATTTTAAAAGAGGCCAATAGAGTTATGATTACAAATACATTGACTTAAAATGACCTATGATTTTTATTTTGCTTTTCAAGTGAAAAAAAAAAAAAAAAGAACAAACACATAAACCAAAAAAGGGGGTCCTCCTCTTTTGGCTTTGGAGCACTCCCTCTCTCTGTCTCTATACGGGGGAGCTTCTTCCTTCTGTCTTCTGCCTTCCTTCTTGCCCCTTCTTGCCTATTAAACTCTCCATTCCTTAAAACCAAAAAAAAAAAAAAAAAAAGAAAGAAAAAAGAAAAAAGATCAAGTGTTCTTTCCAAAACTTTCAGTGTGATCTGAGAAATATAAGTAATCTGAACTATCAAAAAGTATGAAGTGTATAAAATGGCAACTAATTCCATACATTTATTATGTATTTGTTTATTACACTCAATGCAGATGAAGGATAAGTCAATGTAGTTAATATTTTGTATCTGCTATTCACTTTACTCTTTTGGCTTTGATTCAGCTGTATAAAAACAATAAGCCAGGCAGAAAATTGGCAAATGGACCTGAAACTCACATTTTCTCCAGTGAAATCATCTTATAATCATTTGCAAGAATTGAAAATTTCTGCAAATACATAGATCTGCACAAAGCAAAATTTACAATTATATAAACACACACAACATCCTGGATTTGATGATAAAATAAGAATAAAATAAATGCAGAAAATAAAATAGTAATTTTCAAATGTAAATTTAGAAACTTCAGTGGCATGACTATCAAAAATGGTAACACTTTACATATAATTGTAAAAATCACATAAAATATGTAGATATGTGAATGTATATACTCTTATACAGCTCTTCATTTCTTTATTTTGTTAAGAGATGGGGTCTTCCTATGCTGGCCTTTAACTCCTGGGTGATCACCCTGTCTCAACCTCCTGAGAAGCTGAGACTATAGTTGTGTATCTCCATGCCTGGCTTTGAATATTTTATTTTTATCAAATCAGCTATTAGACTAAATCTTTGTGGAACAACTTAAGTTGTATGTTTATTGTTATATATGTAACAAATTTTCATACTAGAATCATGTTTTTACAGCGTTTGTACTCTGTATGTTCAATCCATCCACAGTAATTAATCTCTATGACTGAGGATTTTAACTGCTTTCCTCTGGGAATCACTAACATTCTTTGCTTTCCTTTTCAAAGAAAAGCATCTTTTACAATCATGGCATCTGCTCAAGAATGGAATAAGATCCATAGTACTTTTTGAAGTTCTAGATCCTACTATGATATCTAAGACTATATACTGGAATGTTTCCAGTACATAGAACTGCAGTTCTCTCTCTGAAAAGTGTCTATCTTTGCAGATTTTAAGGCAGATTTCTTAGATAGGAAAAAACCTGGTATGTATAGAGGAAAGTTAAATATACCTATCTATAGAATGGTGAATCATCTCTGGAATGCAATTGAAAGTTGATCTGGACAGGAAGATGTGCAGGATCTAGAGAATGGGAGGTTTTAACCTCACAGAAAATGTATATTTGAAGCAATAAGAATTAGGAAATTAATGAAGCTCTGCTATCCTTTAACAATGCTTTTCTCTTTAGGTTTTGTGAAATGAAATCATTCTTGTTCCCAAAAGTGGCTATTGCCAAACCTGGTTTTATGGCTTGCTGCCAGGTTCTTCCTATATATCTGATCCCCTGAAGTGAAATAGAATGGTTCTTATAAACCTTTTAAACTAGATAGCACAGTGAAGATAAGCCATGTTAAGTATGATAACTGAATAATACAGAACTATCTTTGGAAACCAATAAATAACATTCATAAGTGATCATTTTTGTGTTCTTTTGTTTATTCTATGTGTCCTCTAGCTCAACTATTGGGTGGTTCTTCGATCAAAGGAACCCTTATTTTATTCCTTTTTGCGTTTCCCAAGATTCTGATACACTATACCCTGCTGCTCTATGTTGCATTTTGTAAAATATACTGAAATGACTTAATACTTAAAAATATTATTTGGTGTCATGGTTCTTGCCTTTTTCACTGGATCTCTCAATATTTTTCTGACTCAATTTTTCATCAATTTCTAAAATAATGCCTCAAATTCATTACTTTCACCATGTCTAAGTCCCAATTTTCCTTACCTCTCAATAAATCTATTGCAACAGCCTCCAAACCATGATGCCTGTCTTGATTTTTTTCTAAAATATAAACATCATTATGTTGCTCCCTACACAAAAATGTTTTATGACTTAACATTGTCTCTAAGTTAAATTCTAACTATGCCAGCACAGCCTATAAGCCCCTTTTGAATCTTGTCCCAACAATTTTTTCACTTGATTCCATGAACTCTATTGTCCAATCACACCGAATGGCTTCAATCCTGCCAAGAACAAACTCTGTATTATCCTGATACACAGCACAGCATAATGCTAAGAGCCCAGGCTCTGAAGCCAGATTGCCTTAAGTGAAACATACCTGTGTTTTTAACACTCAGCAGACACAAGTAGGGCTAATATGATTGTTAGCCCTTTCTACAATTACTGTCGTCTCCCTGAGTCTGCTTAACCTGACTTCCCCCTGCTCTAGGACATGCCTGTACATCACTGTATGATTTAGCTTAAATGTAATCTCATCTAACATGATATTTCCAACCTTCCCAGTTGTTATCCTATAATAATAGTTATATAGCTGATAATAGCATTTTATCACCTAGCAGAATTATGGTCTGTTTATATTCTTTCTCTATCACTACAAAAGTGAGTTATTAGGCTGCATAGGCCAACTTGTTATTTTAGTAACCCTGGCACCTAGCCTATTTCCTGGCATATAAGAAAGTTTTCAACAAATGTTTATTAAACTAAGTTAGGAAAAAAATAATGCAAAAATTAAATTACATTGCTTAAAATATAACATTGGACCCCCAAAATTATCGGGTCCATCATTTTCATATTCTGAGTGAAATTATGGCATCTTTTCTAATAGAGTAGTATATATACAAATTATATTGATATTTTTAACATATTCTTTTCTTCATGATTTTCAAAGTCTCAACAGAAGTTTCTTCTGAAAATAGCACCACAAAAATCTATTTGATTTTACTTTTAAATTTTCATGGATGCAAATGATTTACCTGGGTGGATTGCTGGTTATAATTATCTTGAGAGCTGCTCAAAGTCCTAAGAGTATTTGTGACCTAGACTGTCATATTTAGTAAGACTTCGCTGTCCTCCTTGTGATTCTCCCAGTATCCATCATCTTCCTTTTCCTTCTCCAATTGTTTCCTTCTTCCTTTATTGTCTACCACTCTTTTTATAGTTGCCCATACAACTCTAAGAGGTTTTGTAAACTTTCAATTTAAAAATGGTTCCACTTAGCATTCCGTAAATTTGGGAAGTAAAACTCAATATAGAATATTTTAATGCATGTCATTGTCCCTGCCAATTATCTATAAAATATATTTTTGAGTTCTCAAGTACAAGTGGCCCTAAAAAGCAATTCCTTCATAACAGTGACATCAAGCTTATAAAATGTCTTTACATTTTCTGTTTACCTTAGTTGTGGAATTGTATTGAAATATACTGTCCTAATCATTCATATTCTAAACACTTGTTATTAATAGGTTTTTATACTACAATAATATTTCCATTGTTGTGTCCTATTATTTTGAAACTTAGTCATATGCCCTTTATTGGGATACCTATATTGAAATAAGATTATTATAAGATATCATGCTAAGTTACTATAAGATCAAAATTCTAATCTTAAACAGTGATATGTTCTAATAGACCATAAATCACTAGCACCTTTTGTGGTAATATAACAACCTTGGCATAAATATAATGTTATAATATACGTGAAGCACGCAAATGAGAGGACTAAAAGGTTTTCCAGGTAAGAATACATTCTCAAAGGGTCTCCTCAAACTTGGCAATTTTTATTACGTGTATGTATATATACTCTCAGTGTCTACTTGTATGCATTTCAGAGACATCAATGAGAATCCGCATCTGTGGACTTGTGAAATAAAGACTATTGGGTTTTGATCAAGAATGCCTGATTTCTCATTTTCAGTATAAGGGAATTCAATTTGTTCGTTCATTCAACAAGCAATTACTAAGTTTCTGTCATGCAGCAAACATGGCACAAGGCCCTGACATAAATTTAAATAAGACCTAGAAATTCTAAAAGTCATAGTTCAGTGTGGGAACACAATTGTAAGTGTCACATCATCATATGATTAGTGCTGTATTCAAAGTTGAATAATATTTTAGTGTCATCAGGCAACAAGTAAATATCTTCCATTAAGAAATTTAAACTGCGGAAAGGCAGATTATCAGGGAACATAAAACCAGGAAAGAGAATAAAACACTGCATACAGAGGTAGAAGATGTGAGTTCAAAAGTTTTTAAGCTTCCAAAAAATATTTGGGCATGCCTATAGTCCCAACTACTTGGGAGGCCAAGGCCAGAGGATAACCTGAGCCCAGGAGTTCCAGTCCACTCTGGGCAACATAGCAAAATCCATTTCTAAAATAAATAAATAAATATAATTTTGTGTTAACTGCTATTTATTGGGGTCATTTTTTTTCTGGTAATCAAGTAATTTTCTCTATGCCAAAAAATTAATTGATTAGACTCCATCTCTCTACCATGTGCCTTACAAAGGGCCTTTTCCAAAAGCAGTGCTTTGGCATCAAAATAAAATATAATATAATAAAAACTCTAATAATGGGCAATTCAGACTTTATTGTAGGACATTTTTAAAGCATGGAGGCACACCCATGTTCACGTACTACATCTATATAAAATAGTATTCCCTAGCAGTAAGTATAGGACAATATTTCAAATCTTATATCAAAAGTGAGTAAAGAAAATCTAATTGAAGCAAAATCTCTCTGTCTAAGCTGTTTTCCATCATAAACCAAAAATACAGATTTCTAGTACAAATCACTTTTAAACTCTATCTAAAGAAGTTACATTATGGTGACAGTTATGGCTATTAGTTATTCATCTTACAATCAGCACTAAACCTAGTAAACACGGATTCAAGAGACTGTATGTGCTCACTGTGATAGAAATGTATGGAGAGAGAGGGAGGAGAAGCAGGAGGAGGAGGAAGGGGGGGAAACATCTAAAGGGGAGGAAGTTACTAAGAGATGCAGAGGGTACAAGAAGCATGTCTCTAAATAAAAATCACCAGATTAAATAAGCACACATTTTCGTATTATGCTTTATGAAGTCAGACATACATTTCAATAATTGCATTTAATGATTATTCATGAATGTATTAATTAACTTTCTAGACCAAAAATATCATTCTGTGCTTGCTAAATAACATTTACTCAAATGAAAAAATATATATATATGAAAAGGCTAAAGCCTTTCACATCATTAGTACTGCTGTAGAGCCTCAGTATTTGATCTTCTAATTCATGCTCAGTTTGTTAAAACATTTCCACATCACAAATTACAACATTCAGGTTCAAGGATGGATATAAAGTACACAGAGAAAATATTGTAAAACAATTATTTTGCAGTGAGCCTCATAATAGAATTATGTGTGTACCTATGTATGGTTTTGAGTGGAAGCCTATGCAAATGTCAGCAAAAGACAGGGTTTCTTCTCAATTTTTCTTGAGAACACCAATTTTTCTGACAGTCTTGTCCTTTTTGAGATTTACTGAGTTATCTGTGTAAAATCCCCTCAGTTTACAGATAAAATAGATTTTCAAATTTTCACAAAATTTAATTTTTTCTGGTCTTAATTAGTGAAAAAAAAAAACAGAGTCATGCTAGAATACGTTAAACATGGGGTCAGTGTATTCAAAGGTCAATATAGTATGATAATTGTCCCTTCAAAAAATAATTATTTAAGTCAGATTAGAAATAATCGCTGTGTATTTATTTTCTAGTTTTCCTATTATAAATTTACTTTTATTGTAGGTGATACTACTTGATTGTGAGTAAAATTGTATTGTTTTATTTTAAGTAAAAAGTAAATTTATTTTTATTGTAAGTTATATGTGTGTTAGTTAATTCAGTAGGCTTTATTGGTTTTACTGACAAACTTTACAAGGTGGAGGGAAAACAAGATATACTTTAGTTATAAACATACAATAAACATAAACATAGTCATAAACATAAAATATTTTTGGACTAGATAACTACATGAAGCATACAATCTTTAAATTAAGAACTCAAATCCATCACACTGTTTCTAGTTGTGCTGTGAAACAGATTCATTAAAAAGTGAAATCTTTAGTGACTTCCTAATGGTATTCCTTAAAATATGATGGGAGAGTGAGAATGATTTGGTCCTGGAAGGAGCAAGATAAGAAATTCTAGATTGTAGCTGGAGTACCACAGGTAAGCTAAGCCCTTCCATTTCAGCACAGCAGATTTCACATCTCTCCCATCTCTCAGCATCAGAGTCTTAGAACTAAAAGGACCCCAGAGAATACCTGAACCTCCCATAGCTGATGCACAGGTGACCTCAAGAACATGTTAAACATATAGTCATCTACTTTTCTAAAAACCTGTGGCAAAGTCACTTGCCTGTTGCAATCTCAGAAAAGCCTTTTTAAATTTTAAAAATTATATTAATGAGATGACAATGCAAACTTCTCTGTAATTTCTCTCCATAATACAAAAATGTACAAATGTAGACTACATAAGATTACCAAAACTTCATTCTTAACATGTAGAATATTAAGATTACCCAAATTCCATGCCTAAGAGATGTTCACTATTTACATACACCTGCACATTTTTTTCCCCAAAAGTAGTGTTGTATATGTCTTCCAACTGGCAATTTTCACTAACTGTATACTGAAGAAAATCTTCCATTTTTATTAGAACTAGCTAATTCTATTGTGTAACTGTACAACACAAAATGTATAAATATATTTTTCTTTATTTAATCATTTATTTGGGGGTGAGATTTTGGTTGTTGCCAATTTTTCACCATGGACAATTATGCAAAATTCCTCATACATATATATTTTTTTTGTCCAGGGTGTTAAGTCTTCTGTGGCATAAGTTTCTGGAAGTAAAATAATTGAGTAAAACAATGTGTTATTTAAAAAAAAAATAGTAGATATAGATACTCTGCCTTCAAAAATGTATTGATTATAACTCATGGTATACATAAAAAGGCTTCAAAATCTTCACTCTGATTCTCCAAAACAGTCATTAAGTTAGGATTTTTAAAAATATATCAAGTTAATGTGTTAAAAGCTTTTTAAATACAGCCAGACATGGTGGTGTGCGCCTGCAGTCCCAGCTACTTGGGAGGCTTAGGTAAGAGAATCACTTGAGGTTGGGAGACTGAGTCTGTAATGAACCATGATCACACCACTGTACTCCAGTCCGAAAAACAAAACAAAAAAAATCCATTGCTCTCATTTTTTCCCCTCATTTTCCTAGTTATATCTATTTACAATGATGAATAAAGACAAAATAGAATATTTTGATAGCAGTGTCTCATTCCTTTATACTGAGCCAATAAGAGAGCTCTAATAATCTGAATAGAGAATTGTAATTCATCTTTATTTTTCAGCTATCATCTAACTTTGTTCTTGTCTTACCCTATCTACTCTCGATCATCAGCTATTCTTATTTCCAGATAATTTTGCTTACTTTTAAATTAAGTCTTCATATGTGCATGTGCAATTGCTTAATGCTTGGTCTTCAAATAATGAATTTTAAAGGACTGGGTGAAGGTAATATCTCCTTTGATAAATTAGGTAAAATTTAGGATCTGACCATGAGTCATCTCTGTATCTCTACTCTCAACACTCTGGATCTGTAAAATCCCTTCAGGGACCCGTGCTCTCTCCACACTAGAGTGATACCTTATGACAGGTGGAGTTCTTTCCTAATGTGAGTGTAAACCTGACTCTTCACCGCTCCATAATCTCATGTCATGCCATACAGCAACAGAAATTCCTCTCCAGCAGTTTAGCCATCTTTAATTCTGTAGATGAGGCATTTGTTTTTCATTCAAAGTGAAATAAGTTCAGCTATTCCTTCTGGTTTCAGAATTATATTTGAATAAAAATATAAATCACATTTTTCCTGCACAAAACATTTTTGTTAATGCTAAAATATATCAAATTGCTAAAATAATGTTTTACACAAAACGTTTGTCAAAGACACACAATATGTGTGCTGTATTTCCTACCAAATGTCCACTCTTTAAGCTAAAGCATGTATTGTCATGATTCAAATACAAGTGCGAAAAAAAAAAAAAACTCAAATAAAATGTTTTTAATCTAAGGAACATACAGATCACGTTTCTTTTTTTTTTTTTTAAAGTAGACATATCTGCATTTCTTTGGTTGTTGGTTATTAATATTTCATTAATTTTCAAGCTACTGCAAATTCCCCTTGAGATATCATTAATAAAATACCATTCAAATCAGCAAGATTACAGTCAAAATAGCCAAACTACAGAGCCCATTTAATTACCTAGAAAATTTAAGAGTGCTGAGCACTTGCTTTAATTTAAAGAACTGAATAATCCGATGCTTTGATGATTACAAAGAGTCTTTAGCTTTCCCTGTTTTGTTGGTAATTTTAATTATTTCTCACATTTTCCCCACTTACACACATTCCTTTATTTGTCCTTTTAGAATAATAATGAGCAAATTTTGAAAAAGAAGAAACAAGTACCCAAATACAGTCATACACTACACAATGTAATTTCAGTCAATGACAGACTGCATATACGATGGTGGTTTTAATGGATCTGAAAAATGTTTAGTGTCTAGTGATGTCATAGCTGTAGCAATGTTGTAGCACAATTATTATATTTTTAAAATAAGTTTAGTGTAGCCTAAGTGCAGTATTTATAAAGTATACAGTAGTGCAGTGTCACAGTCCTTCACATTCACTCATCATTTACTCATTGTCTTACCCAGAGCAACCACCAGTCCAGTAAACCCCATTTATGGGAAGTGTCCTACCCAAGTGTAGCATTTTAAATATTTTATACCATATTTTCTACTGTGTCTTTTCTACATTTAGATACACAAATACATTTTGTTACAACTGCTTACAGTATTCAGTATGGTAGCATGCTGTACAGGTTTGTAGCCTGGGAGCAACAGATGTGTAGGAGGCAATACCATTTAGATTGTGTAAATACACACTATGATGTTCACAGGATAATGAAATCACGTAACAACACATTCCCCAGAACATGTCCTCGTCATTAAGCAACACATGACTGTTCTTCTGAAATAAATTTTAAAATAGACAAATACATAGGTACTTAGCAGTCATAAAAAGCCTTTCTCTCTTCACTTACCTCTGTGACACATACAATTTTTGATCAAGAAAAGTAGTCAACAAATTAATAGCATTACATTTTGCCAAAATATTGTATACACTTGGAGAATACCAATTTTGCTGATTCTGAATGTTTCCTTGCATACACCAGTAGGTATTTTGGATTTATGTGTCAAAGAGACTCTTAATTTTACTCTAACTCTATCTCACACATGGTTATGCACCTGATCACACCACATCCACTGAAAGAATGGCAAGGCAGAGGAAGGAGAAGAATTATACTTTCACCATTATCCAATGTGTATTCATACCGAGGCCTTGTTTATTTCAAAATTTTACCAGATTACATAGAGCAATTAAAGTTTATTCTTTTTAGTTAATATTAATAGATGCTTTTCCCTCATGAATGTGTTGTTTTCTGGATAAATCATAGAGACTGTGTGTTCAGTGAGAAAAACCAGTTATAAAAGTGTACATATAATGATTGGATTCATGTGAAGTTCAAGAACAGATCAAATGTGTCTATGTTGATAGAAATTAAATACTATAAATAATTTCTGGCTACTGAGGGGGCAGGTATTGACTGGTAAGAGGCATGAGGGAATCTTCTGCAGGCAATGGGAATACTTTAAATGTTTAAATGTCTATACATATATAAAAATTAAGCTTTACACTGAAGATCGATGCACATTCCTTCATATAAATTGTAATCAGTTTTTAAAATGTCTTTTACCATGCCAAAACGAATATTTTAAAAACCGAAATATTAAACAATATTAAGTGAAAAAAATTAACAAAGTTTTATATCTATTTCCTTCTTTCTGATTTCATTGTTCCCATTCACATACTGCTATTCCATATCTTAACTATTGAAAAACCTACTGAGGCAAAGGCTCATAACTTGTTCTTTCTTCCTTAATTACGGAACTTCTCCTTTCTATGTTCATTAGCTTTCTTTAGCTAAATGTAGTCATAAGTGAATGATTTTGGACAATAAGACAAAGTGGAGGCAGTGCGTACAACCTTTAGGACAAGTACATTTAAGAAAAGGTATATGTGTTTTATCCCTTCTTGCTTCTTGTCAGCTGGCATTATGACATGGTGACTAGAACTCAAGTAGCCTTATTGGATTATGGCAGAATTTATGTGCTGAGGTTGGGGGAGCAACTTGACAGACCTGTGGGGTCATAACATTCAGGGAGCCATATCAGCTCTGAACTCACTACCTCCAGATTATTCTTTTTCACTTGAGAAAGAAATGTGTTTTTATTTAAGCCACAGTTAATGTATTGCCTGTTTTGCCATTAATAGCTAAGCCTAATATAAATTGATATACTTTATATAAACACTGTTTTTCTAATTTTTCTATCAACTCTTTCTCACTATAATCTATCATTCAATCATACTTTTGGGGTTTTTCTAAGAACATATCTGATCATGCCGCCTTCCTCTTTAAAATGCCTTTTTTTCTTTTTTATCTTAAATTTCAGGGATATTGCTATTAGTCCAGACATTAAAATGTGTTCACTACTATACAGTCATGTTACAAAAAATGCAAAATCTGATTCTGCATTTTTAAATGTGAAAACCAATTTGTATGGGAAATAAACACATGAATATACTCACCAAAATGTAACTACTCATTATTTTGGGTTTAAGAAATAATAGATAATATTTGTATTTACATTGTATATCTTCAAATTTACTAAATTTATGTCAGTAACAATGTATCAGGGCAGGCGAGGTGGCTCACACCTGTAATCCCAGCACTTTGGGAGGCAGAGGCGGGCGGATCACCTGAGGTCAGGCACTTGAGACCATCCTGGACAACATGGCAAAACCTCGTCTCCACTAATAATACAAAAATTAGTGTGGTGTGGTGGCAGGCGCCTGTAACCCCAGCTCTTCAGGAGGCTGAGGCAAGCAGAATCTCTTGAACCCGGGAGGCAGAGGTTGCAGTGAGCCTACATCACGCCACTGCACTCCAGCCTGAGCAACAGAGCGACACGCCATCTCAAACAAACAAACAAACAAACAAAAAAGAATGTATCACCGTAGAAATTAAAACAACTTTTTCTAAACAAATTAAAATCTTCCATTGAAATGTATCTTATAATTTAAAACAGTTCTCATTGGAGTCAGGAATCAATAAAAAAGTTGCCACTCTCATTATAATCATTTTCCATTGTGCTTTAGGTCTAAATAACCAAAGAAAAAAATTAAGTAACAAAATAACTTTTTGAAAGAACGAGATAAGTTTGTCATTAGTTGTGAATGATATTTTGATATTATAGAAAATACAATAGTATCTGTTGAAAAAGTAATAAAAGGTAATTGATTTCAGCATAGTGATGAAATTCATAAAAATATGCTGAAAGCAAAAGCATTCTTTTATCACATCAAAAGTCTAATTGTTAAAATTCCATTAATAATACATGTAAGGAGTCAGAGGCAAGATGGCCGAATAGGAACAGCACCAGTCTCCAACTCCCAGCGCGAGCGACACAGAAGACCGGTGATTTCTGCATTTTCAACTGAGGTACTGGGTTCATCTCACTAGGGAGTGCCGGACGATCGGTGCTGGTCAGCTGCTGCAGCCCGACCAGCGAGAGCTGAAGCAGGGCGAGGCATTGCCTCACCTGGGAAGCGCAAGGGGGAAGGGAATCCCTTTTCCTAGCCAGGGGAACTGAGACACACAACACCTGGAAAATCGGGTAACTCCCACCCCAATACTGTGCTTTAAGCTAACGGGCACACCAGGAGATCATATCCAACACCTGGCCGGGAGGGTCCCACGCCCACGGAGCCTCCCTCATTGCTAGCACAGCAGTCTGTGATCTACTGGCAAGGCAGCAGCGAGGCTGGGGGAGGGGCGCCCACCATTGCTGAGGCTTAAGTAGGTGAACAAAGCCGCTGGAAAGCTTGAACTGGGTGGAGCTCACAGCAGCTCAACGAAACCTGCTGTCTCTGTAGACTCCACCTCTGGGGACAGGGCACAGTAAACAATAACAAACGCAGCAGAAACCTCTGCAGACACAAACAACTCTGTCTGACAGCTTTGAAGAGAGCAGTGGACCTCCCAACATGGAGGTTGAGAGCTGAGAAGGGACAGACTGTCTGCTCAAGTGGGTCCCTGACCCCTGAGTAGCCTAACTGGGAGACATCCCCCACTAGGGGCAGTCTGACACCCCACACCTCACAGGGTGTAGTACACCCCTGAGAGGAAGCTTCCAAAGCAAGAATCAGACAGGTACACTCGCTGTTCAGAAATATTCTATCTTCTACAGCCTCTGCTGCTGATACCCAGGCAAACAGGGTCTGGAGTGGACCTCAAGCAATCTCCAACAGACCCACAGCTGAGGGTCCTGACTGTTAGAAGGAAAACTATCAAACAGGAAAGACACCTACACCAAATCCCCATCAGTACGTCACCATCATCAAAGACCAGAGGCAGATAAAACCACAAAGATGGGGAAAAAGCAGGGCAGAAAAGCTGGAAATTCAAAAAATAAGAGCACATCTCCCCTGGCAAAGGAGTGCAGCTCACACCAGCAACGGATCAAAGCTGGACAGAGAATGACTTCGATGAGATGAGAGAAGAAGGCTTTAGTCCATCAAACTTCTCAGAGCTAAAGGAGGAATTACGTACCCAGCGCAAAGAAACTAAAAATCTTGAAAAAAAAGTGGAAGAATTGATGGCTAGAGTAATTAATGCAGAGAAGGTCATAAACGAAATGAAAGAGATGAAAACCATGACATGAGAAATACGTGACAAATGCACAAGCTTCAGTAACCGACTCGATCAACTGGAAGAAAGAGTATCAGCAATTGAGGATCAAATGAACGAAATGAAGCGAGAAGAGAAACCAAAAGGAAAAAGAAGAAAAAGAAATGAACAAAGCCTGCAAGAAGTATGGGATTATGTAAAAAGACCAAATCTACGTCTGATTGGGGTGCCTGAAAGTGAGGGGGAAAATGGAACCAAGTTGGAAAACACTCTTCAGGATATCATCCAGGAGAACTTCCCCAACCTAGTAGGGCAGGCCAACATTCAGATCCAGGAAATACAGAGAACGCCACAAAGATACTCCTCGAGAAGAGCAACTCCAAGACACATAATTGCCAGATTCACCGAAGTTGAAATGAAGGAAAAAATCTTAAGGGCAGCCAGAGAGAAAGGTCAGGTCACCCACAAAGGGAAGCCCATCAGACTAACAGCAGATCTCTCGGCAGAAACTCTACAAGCCAGAAGAGAGTGGGGGCCAATATTCAACATTCTTAAAGAAAAGAATTTTCAACCCAGAATTTCATATCCAGCCAAACTAAGTTTCATAAGTGAAGGAGAAATAAAATCCTTTACAGATAAGCAAATGCTTAGAGATTTTGTCACCACTAGGCCTGCCTTACAAGAGACCCTGAAGGAAGCACTAAACATGGAAAGGGACAACTGGTACCAGCCATTGCAAAAACATGCCAAAATGTAAAGACCATCGAGGCTAGGAAGAAACTGCATCAACTAACAAGCAAAATAACCAGTTAATATCATAATGGCAGGATCAAGTTCACACATAACAATATTAACCTTAAATGTAAATGGACTAAATGCTCCAATTAAAAGACACAGACTGGCAAACTGGATAAAGAGTCAAGACCCATCAGTCTGCTGTATTCAGGAGACCCATCTCACATGCAGAGACATACATAGGCTCAAAATAAAGGGATGGAGGAAGATCTACCAAGCAAATGGAGAACAAGAAATGCAGGGGTTGCAATACTAGTCTCTGATAAAACAGACTTTAAACGATCAAAGATCAAAAGAGACAAAGAAGGCCATTACATAATGGTAAAGGGATCAATTCAACAGGAAGATCTAACTATCCTAAATATATATGCACCCAATACAGGAGCACCCAGATTCATAAAGCAAGTCCTTAGAGACTTACAAAGAGACTTAGACTCCCATACAATAATAATGGGAGACTTCAACACTCCACTGTCAACATTAGACAGATCAACGAGATAGAAAGTTAACAAGGATATCCAGGAATTGAACTCATCTCTGCAGCAAGCAGACCTAATAGACATCTATAGAACTCTCCACCCCAAATCAACAGAATATACATTCTTCTCAGCACCACATCGCACTTACTCCAAAATTGACCACATAATTGGAAGTAAAGCACTCCTCAGCAAATGTACAAGAACAGAAATTATAACAAACTGCCTCTCAGACCACAGTGCAATCAAACTAGAACTCAGGACTAAGAAACTCAATCAAAACCGCTCAACTACATGGAAACTGAACAACCTGCTCCTGAATGACTACTGGGTACATAACGAAATGAAGGCAGAAATAAAGAAGTTCTTTGAAACCAATGAGAACAAAGATACAACATACCAGAATCTCTGGGACACATTTAAAGCAGTGTGTAGAGGGAAATTTATAGCACTAAATGCCCACAGGAGAAAGCAGGAAAGATCTAAAATTGACACTCTAACATCGCAATTAAAAGAACTAGAGAAGCAAGAGCAAACACATTCAAAAGCTAGCAGAAGGCAACAAATAACTAAGATCAGAGCACAACTGAAGGCGATAGAGACACAAAAAACCCTCCAAAAAATCAATGAATCCAGGAGTTGGTTTTTTGAAAAGATCAACAAAATTGACAGACCGCTAGCAAGACTAATAAAGAAGAAAAGAGAGAAGAATCAAATTGACGCAATAAAAAATGATAAAGGGGATATCACCACTGACCCCACAGAAATACAAACTACCATCAGAGAATACTATAAACACCTCTATGCAAATAAACTGGAAAATCCAGAAGAAATGGATAATTTCCTGGACACTTACACTCTTCCAAGACTAAACCAGGAAGAAGTTGAATCCCTGAATAGACCAATAGCAGGCTCTGAAATTGAGGCAATAATTAATAGCCTACCAACCAAAAAAAGTCCAGGACCAGATGGATTCACAGCTGAATTCTACCAGAGGTACAAGGAGGAGCTGGTACCATTCCTTCTGAAACTATTCCAATCAATAGAAAAAGAGGGAATCCTCCCTAACTCATTTTATGAAGCCCACATCATTCTGATACCAAAGCCTGGCAGAGACACAACAAAAAAAGAGAATTTTAGACCAATACCCCTGATGAACATCGATGCAAAAATCCTCAATAAAATAGTGGCAAACCGGATTCAGCAACACATCAAAAAGCTTATCCACCATGATCAAGTGGGCTTCATCCCTGGGATGCAAGGCTGGTTCAACATTCACAAATCAATAAACATAATCCAGCATATAAACAGAACCAAAGACAAGAACCACATGATTATCTCAATAGATGCAGAAAAGGCTTTTGACAAAATTCAACAGCCCTTCATGCTACAAACGCTCAATAAATTCGGTATTGATGGAACGTACCTCAAAATAATAAGAGCTATTTATGACAAACCCACAGCCAATATCATACTGAATGGGCAAAAACTGGAAAAATTCCCTTTGAAAACTGGCACAAGACAGGGATGCCCTCTCTCACCACTCCTATTCAACATAGTGTTGGAAGTTCTGGCTAGGGCAATCAGGCAAGAGAAAGAAATCAAGGGTATTCAGTTAGGAAAAGAAGAAGTCAAATTGTCCCTGTTTGCAGATGACATGATTGTATATTTAGAAAACCCCATCATCTCAGCCCAAAATCTCCTGAAGCCGATAAGCAACTTCATCAAAGTCTCAGGATACATAATTAATGTGCAAAAATCACAAGCATTCTTATACACCAGTAACAGACAAACAGAGAGCCAAATCAGGAATGAACTTCCATTCACAATTGCTTCAAAGAGAATAAAATACCTAGGAATCCAACTTACAAGGGATGTAAAGGACCTCTTCAAGGAGAACTACAAACCACTGCTCAGTGAAATAAAAGAGGACACAAACAAATGGAAGAACATACCATGCTCATGGATAGGAAGAATCATTATTGTGAAAATGGCCATACTGCCCAAGGTAATTTATAGATTCAATGCCATCCCCATCAAGCTACCAATGAGTTTCTTCACAGAATTGGAAAAAACTGCTTTAAAGTTCATATGGAACCAAAAAAGAGCCCGCATCTCCAAGACAATCCTAAGTCAAAAGAACAAAGCTGGAGGCATCACGCTACCTGACTTCAAACTATACTACAAGGCTACAGTAACCAAAACAGCATGGTACTGGTACCAAAACAGAGATATAGACCAATGGAACAGAACAGAGTCCTCAGAAATAATACCACACATCTACAGCCATCTGATCTTTGACAAACCTGAGAGAAACAAGAAATGGGGAAAGGATTCCCTATTTAATAAATGGTGCTGGGAAAATTGGCTAGCCATAAGTAGAAAGCTGAAACTGGATCCTTTCCTTACTCCTTATACGAAAATTAATTCAAGATGGATTAGAGACTTAAATGTTAGACCTAATACCATAAAAATCCTAGAGGAAAACCTAGGTAGTACCATTCAGGACATAGGCATGGGCAAAGACTTCATGTCTAAAACACAAAAAGCAACAGCAGCAAAAGCCAAAATTGACAAATGGGATGTAATTAAACTAAAGAGCTTCTGCACAGCAAAAGAAACTACCATCAGAGTGAACAGGCAACCTACAGAATGGGAGAACATTTTTGCAATCTACTCATCTGACAAAGGGCTAATATCCAGAACCTACAAAGAACTCAAACAAATTTACAAGAAAAAAACAAACAACCCCATCAAAAAGTGGGCAAAGGATATGAACAGACATTTCTCAAAAGAAGACTTTCATACAGCCAACAGACACATGAAAAAATGCTCATCATCACTGGCCATCAGAGAAATACAAATCAAAACCACAATGAGATACCATCTCACACCAGTTAGAATGGCGATCATTAAAAAGTCAGGAAACAACAGGTGCTGGAGAGGATGTGGAGAAATAGGAACGCTTTTACACTGTTGGTGGGATTGTAAACTAGTTCAGCCATTATGGAAAACAGTATGGCGATTCCTCAAGGATCTAGAACTAGATGTACCATATGACCCAGCCATCCCATTACTGGGTATATACCCAAAGGATTATAAATTATGCTGCTATAAAGACACATGCACACGTATGTTTATTGCATCACTATTCACAGTAGCAAAGACTTGGAATCAACCCAAATGTCCATCAGTGACAGATTGGATTAAGAAAATGTGGCACATATACACCATGGAATACTATGCAGCTATAAAAAAGGATGAGTTTGTGTCCTTTGTAGGGACATGGATGCAGCTGGAAACCATCATTCTTAGCAAACTATCACAAGAACAGAAAACCAAACACCGCATGTTCTCACTCATAGGTGGGAACTGAACAATGAGATCACTTGGACTCAGGAAGGGGAACATCACACACCAGGGCCTATCATGGGGAGGGGGGAGGGGGGAGTGATTGCATTGGGACTTATACCTGATGTAAATGACGAGTTGATGGGTGCAGCACACCAACATGGCACAAGTATACATATGTAACAAACCTGCACATTATGCACATGTACCCTAGAACTCAAAGTATAATAATTAAAAAAAAAGGAAAAAAATAATAATACATGTAAGTATTTACAGTTTTCAGGATAAATATCAAAGTAATCAAGAAATAATAAATGTTTTAAATATGGCATGGCGAAAATTAGTTATGCACTTTAGGAAAAAAAATCCGTATGATGTTCCTGATTCATACAAAATTAACTAATACAAGATAACTTAAGTTTTTTTTTTTTTTTTTTTTTTTTTGTCCCCTTGATATGGAGTTTCGCTCTTATTGCCCAGACTGGAGTGCAGTGGCACAATCTCAGCTCACTGCAACCTCTGCCTCCTGGGTTCAAGCGATTCTCCTGCCTCAGCCTCCCAAGTAGCTGGGATTACAGGCAAATTAAAATTTTAAGTAGTAAAAAACAAAAAACAAAAATTGCATTAGAGAAAAACACAGGATAATTCTATAATTTTTGACTAGAGGAAGTCTTTTAAAATTAGTACAAATGATAATAACAAGAAAAACTAACATTCACTGAGTTCTTAACACACACTCTCCTAGGTGCTTTTACATGTGTTGATTTATGTGTGTCCTCTAACCCTCTAGAAGAAAGGAGCTAATACATGAAAGGAACACAGACATTAAGTCATGGTTGGTAAATGCTGGGGCTATCTTAATCCAAGCTATCTGGTTCAAGATGCTGCATTCTTATCTACATTCTTTTCCCCTAGAATCCACACAGAAAATCCTAGACAAAAATAACTGCTTAATATCACAAATGCCTATACAAAAAAAAGGACAACATAAAACAGGTAAGTGAAAACATGTTTTTCCCAAATCTAGAAAAACCTGTTTGCAACATTAATGATAGCTAAGAGATTAATAAGATTATGAGCTTATAATTGCATAAAGAAAATTGATGAATACCATATAGAAAAACAGGCAAAATATATAAATAGGGAGTTCCCAATGAAAGCAATGAACAATAATTACCAAATAAAATGATGTTTAACCTCATTGATAATCAAATACAAATTTAAATAAATATATCCTATGTTTTCATCTATTACACTAGGAAATGTTAAAATGGTTGTTATTGCCATTTTGGCCAGGGTGAGGCAACACAGGCACTCTCATGTACTGTGTTAGGAGGACAAATTAACAAAACTTTTCGAAAGACAATATAGGATCTGTACCCAAGTTTAGTGCATATAAATCTTTCATGGTGAGACTTCCCTTTTAAGATTTAGCCTAATTAAATAAAAGGAAAAATGTAGCTGACAATGGAACAGTGCAGTAGTCATAATAGTAAAAAACTAGAAGCCAGTTAAATGTGCATCTGAGCGTTTGGTTAAGTGTATTATAGCACGTTTACACAATGAAATATCAATCATATAAAAGAGGAGCATATGATCTTATACATTCCAATGCATGAAGATAATCTTGGATAATTGGAAAAAGATATATTCTAAGAAGAGAACAAAACGCGCACTGTTTTGGGTAAGAGAATGAAGTTTGCATTCCAGTAGTATGAAAGTTATATATTTTAGCTCAACATATTATTAATATATATGAACAAACATAAAAATGTGAAGTACAATTATTTATGATATAGCATATAGTCTTATAAGCACTAATATGTGAAAATAATTTTCACATGTTATTGAAAACTATATGCTATATACTCCATAGCATCTCCTCATATTTTCTGGAACACAAACTTCCTTCTCTTACCCAAGACAGTGTTTGTTTTTTTCTCTTCCTAGAATGTACCTTTTTCCAAATCTACCTATCAAACATTCCTAAACAGCAAGTTTTGCTCAAAATGCTACTTACACTATGAACTCTCTGTCTTACCCTATATCTTCTGTTTTTCCATTCATTAAAAATATGTATTAGAGAATTTATTGCTATGTGCTATGCATTATAGTAATCTGTGTATATATCTTCCATCTCCGGGAACCTCCAAATATTTCAATGACAGTGTCTCTTCTATATTTTTATCCTCCTATTATGTCCATCCCTCAGGCACATACACAGTAGATACCTAATAAACATTCACACCAAATTGTTTACTTGACTATACGTAAGGGGTCTTTAAAAAGTTTGTGGAAAATGTGTATCATGAAAAAACTATGCATGTATTTCAGAAAACATGTGCACCAAAATAAACCCATACTAACATGTTATAACCTGTCTGAACAGGATCTAGTTGGAGGCACTAAGAACCACTAAGACATCCATTTGAAAAGAGCCTGTATCAGAGCAACATGAAACTTGCTAAAATTAAAGCAAACACAAACCTCAAATGTATGGTGAAATCATTGATGCTTTACAAAAAGTTCATGGGGAAAATGTCCCAAAGAAATGAACAGTTTACAAATGAATTTTAAGAATGGACAAGGTAATACTGAAGGTGAAACCTGCAGTGGCGGACCAACCACATCAATTTTTGAGAAAAATATCCATCTTGTTTGTGTCCTAATTGAAGAGGACCAACAATTTAATGGCACAAGCAATATCCAATGCCACAGACATCTCAATGAGTGGAGTTTACTCAGTTTTGGCTGGAAAGTTAAAGTTAAGCAAACTTTCCACTCAATGAGTGCCAAGACCATGGCACCCAGATCAACTGCACACAAGACCAGAGCTTTCCATGGAAATTTTAAACAAATAGGACCAAGAGCCTAAAGGATGTCTTGGAAGCATTTTAACAAGAAATGAAACATGGCATTACCATTACAATCCTAAAGACAAAGTACATAAAAGCAATGGCTACCAAGAGGTAGAAGTGGAAGTGGTCTCAGCCAAAGCAAAAGCAGACTGGTCAAGAGCAAAGGTCATGGTGATACAGGCGGTAGGAATAAGTTATTTAGGCAGATAGTGAGGGCAAAAGAGTTATCAGCAGTTTCCCTTTTAACAAAAAGCAGTCCAAGGAGTTTTTTTTTTTTTTTCCTAACAAAGAGCAGCCTGAAATATTGACCTGCAAACATAGATAAGCAAGCTTGAAGCTTGCACGGGGGAATGCTGGCAGCTGCACCAATAGAGAAGGACTACCTGGGGGCCAGGTATGTCCGCCGTGGAAGCTCCATCTTCCCTTTTTTTGTTAGCCCATGTACCATGAGAAAGAAATGGGCAACATGGAGCAGCCCAGTCAGAAAACCTGCCTGCATAATGAAAGTTGGGGTGGAGGCTGCCAGAGATTGTGCCCTATGCAAATGACACAACTGGTCTAACCAGTTTTTTGCACCCTATGTAGATCAGATACCACCTCTCCACCAGCTTATCTGTGAAACCTCTTGTATTTCACCACAAATTCAGCAACTCATTTTTCTGGGACCCCTCTCTGTAGCAAAGAGCCATTCTCCTTCTTTCACCTATTAAACTTCCACTCTTAACCTCACTCTGTGTGTGTCTGCACCCTTGATATTTGTAGCCATGAGACAATGAACCTTGGGTATTATCCCAGACAACAAAGCAGCTTCATTGGCAATCTTTTTGAGAGGATGCTCAAGGCATTTTATCTCGTGACTTTCTGGAAGACGAAAGAATGATAACAGCTTACTATTAGAGTGTTTCTGAGACAGTTAACCAAATCTTTAGCAGAAAAATATCCAGGAAAGCAGAAGAATATCATCAGAAAGTCCTTCTTCACACAACAATGCCCCTGCTCATTTCCTTTATCAAACAAGGACAATGTTCTGAAAGTTTTGATGGGAAATGATTAGGCATCTAGCTTATAATCCAGATTCAGTTCCTTCTCATTTCTTCTTGTTTCCTAATCTTAAAAAAAAAAAAAAAAAAAAAAAGGGTAGTCATTATTCTCCAGTTAATACTGTGAAAGAGACTGCATTGACATGGTTAAGTGCCCAGGACCCTCAGTTCTTTAGGGCTGTACTAAATGGCTGTTATCATCATTTATAAATGTGTCTTGGATTTGATGGAGCTTATGCTGAGAATGAGAGTTTATATTTTTTATTTTTATCTTTTAAATCAATTTTCTGATGAACTTTAAAAGTCCCCTCATATATAGAGATAGCTCAATAGATAAATGTAATAAATATAAATATGACTGCTTGTCAATTACTAAAATGTGGTTTCTCTATAGTGAGGTTTGTTCTCATTTCTTTGAGAAAATAGATAATAAAATTATTCACATAAACACAAGAGGCATGGCAATGTTCTTAATATTTAAATTATTTTGAAATAAATGATACCTTAGTGCTAACACAGCAATATTATCATCTTACTAAAAATATATCATTATTAAAATTTTGTCAAGCTAATAAGGTTGAGAATCTGAAGTTCTTAAAATTGTTTAAGTATAGTCACCTGGCTCCAGGTCAGGCTTATAATTGCTACACTCAGGTACCAGTTCTAACAACTGAAGAGACTGACAGAAGACTTGGAATCAACATCAAGTCAATCTTTATGTAATTTGCCTTCATTTCACTCAATCCATATCTATTACCTATCTCCTTGTATCTGTGTTGGGTTGTACCATCTACTGATCAGACACTTTCTACTTTCTCCCTTTTAAAATACATTACTCTTGGCCAGCACAGTGACTTGCACCTGTATTCCCAGCACTTTGGGAGGCTGAAACAGGCAGATTGCTTGAGGTCAGGAGTTCTTGACCAGCCTGGGCAACCCTGTCAAGGGTAAAACCCTGTCTCTCCTAAAAATACAAAAATTATCTGGCCATGGTGGTGGGTGCCTGTAATTCCAGCTACTCAGGAGGCAGAGGCTGAGGCAAGAGAATCGCTTGAACCCAGGTGATGGAGGTTGCAATGAGCCAACATTGTGCCACTGTACTCTAGCCTGGGCGATACAGCAAGACTCAGTCTCAAAAATAAATAAATAAAATAAAATACATTACTCTGAAAAGTTGGAAGATTTTGAGAAATAATTTCTTTGTGTCATATATACATTATAGAAAAACTCAGTGGTGATAATTCAGCCTATTTACGTAATTCTATCCATGGGAGACTGATTCACTCCCTGGTGAGGCCACTAATTCAAATTTTATATAGTATAAAATAGAGAAAATTACTTCTCTATTAGAACTAAAATATGTCTTCTTATAACTGGACCTAAATTCTGGCTTCTGAAACAGTAAAATATAAACATAATTGCTTTTCCATGTTAGAGACTAGCCTATTCTAAGTTTCTCAGATCCATTTTGCTCTATTACATTTCAAACACCTGCATCTAATAGCACCACACGCTGGATACACGATCCCTATTACCTTCCTGTTTATCTCTTCTGTTTTCATTCTTCTTGTTTCAGCTTATTTCCAAGACCTTAATCCAGTTATTTTTTCCTACTCACCAATTCCTCTTCTTTTTCTAGTTTTAATATTGAAATAGCCACCCTAAGCTCTGAAACGTGGCACGTCTAGTTGTCTCTCCAACATCTAGTTCTCCTATCAAACTTTCCCGAAACGCTGGACTATGAAAGTATACTACAGAATCCGCAGAAAAGTAATGTCTTACTTTTATTTTTTCCTCTATCATCATATATGAATTTCCTAGGTTTTGTTCTTTTGTTCAATCTAAGTTCCTGAACCCTAAATCCACATTGTCAACACAGAGCCTTCTCTAAAAGGGCCATCCTACCCATTGAGATCCCCTAGATGTTAAAACATGTCACCTAACCAAAATTTTCTAAAGGTGTCCATTTCCAACATGTATCATATTTATAGCATTTCATTATCCTCTGCCTGTGACACCCCCTTGTCTAGGTCATCATCTGAGGTAACAACCCTCCATCTGTCCAATTTCATCAACTCACTCTTGTATTAGCAACTGATATCTAAACATGTTATGGTGAAGACTGGAATTTTCCAATTGGACTAAGCTGAAAAAATTAACCATAATACTATATTTCACTTCTTTTTTTGGCTACGTTGAGCAAATTCCAAAAAATCTAAATAAAATTATAATAAAATTAGAGTCAACAATAGTATTACTCTATTTCTCTCTGTTTTTCTGAAAAATAAAAATAGATATGTATTTCTGAAAACCTGAAATAAGGAAAATTGATTCTTCTTTATAAATATCATTGTGGGTAATGGGTTGGATATACAATTTTTAAAAATGTATTGAATTATCTCTAATTAATCTTTTTAAAAATGATTACTTTGTGTTTAGCTTTTTTGTTGAAGAGATACTTAAAATTAAAACTTTTTCAAAGGTATTAAGACCTTAAACATCTCTTCAATTTCAATATGGCCATAATCTTCCAAGGAAGCCCTACCACAAATTATAATTTCTTATGATAAGTGTATAGAAAATGAAACTCATGTTTTATAACAGAGAGAGGCCAAAAGGTTAACATTTCTTCTCCTAGGCCTGAAAGAAAGTCAGTAAATGAAACTCTAAAGCTTTACTCAGAAAAGCTGGATCTATAGTGATAGTAAAGAAAATCTGTTTTGAAATTGTAACCTACTGAAAGAAGATAGAATAAGGAATAATGGAAGATCTGTAGAGAAAATAAAGAAACAACTGCTATAATTTTTTTTTTTTTTTCTAGACGGGCTCTCATTCAGTCACCCAGGCTGGAGTACACTGGCATGATCTAGGCTCACTGCAACCTCCATCTCCTGGGTTTAAGCAATTCTCCTACCTCAGCCTCCTGAGTAGCTGGGATTACAGTCGTCCACTACCACCATGCCCAGCTAATTTTTTGTATTTTTAGTAGAGACGGGGTTTCACCAGGTTGTCCAGGCTGGTCTTGAACTCCTGACCTCAGGTAATCCACCTGCCTTGGCCTCCCAAATGCTAGGATTACAGATGTAAGCCACTGTGCCTGGCCAATTTTTTTAATCTAAAATGTGTTTCATCACCTTCCATCACCCTTATTAAGGGAAGCAATATCAGTTTAAGAATGTTTCTTAATGAAATTAGCCTTTAAGATTCATGTTGGTACTTTACTGTATGAAATACACCTCTCAGTATTTAGAGAAAGTTAAAATCATAGACCAAGTTATATGCCAGTTGAAAGAATCTAACAATGTGGAGAATTAAATTCTATTAATAAATTTTCTATACGTTGAATTTTTTTTACCAATTCAAATTATATAAAGCATAGAGAAAGAGGTAAAAAAAAATGCTTCTATTTTTATTGCAAAGAGCAGTAAGTTATTTTTAGATGATGTCTTCTTGGGCATATACATTTTCTGTTTTCTCTGCCTTAGATACACTCATCACAGGTATCTGCTGAGTCCTCTAACTTGCTTTTTATTCAGATCTTAATTCACGTTATTAACCTTTAGTCAGACTTTCCCCATCCATCCTATTTAAAATTGCAAACTCCATCCAACCATTAACTAATCCCCTGTTGACATTTTTCTTAGCTTTTATGCCTATTTTCCCACTAAAATGTTCCACAAGAGCATAAATTTGGTTCACTTCTGTTTACTACTGTATTCTCACCAGCAAGAACAATGTGCGGCACATGGAAGGCACTCAAAAAATATTCATTGAAATAAAAATGAAAGAAGGATAAAACTTAAAAACGTATTTATATGTGAATCCTATAATTTCAAACTAAAAATTTAAGAATTTCAGGTTAAAAATAAACATGTGCCCACTGACTTTATAAAGAGGCCAAAAGAAATATAAAATACATGGGAAAAGAAATAGAGGTCATAAAAACAGGAAAAAAAAATAGAAGGTATTTTACAAGTTTCACGTGGCATCTTGGGGACGGCTACGCTGTAATTCTATTTTCTTAGGGCATGTAAACAAATGAAATAAATGCCATTAATAGTAAATTGAAGAGGTCTAAACTTAGCCCGTACTCTTCTCTCATTTCCATATCAGCTACACATGCAGACTTTCCCATTACTCGTATGGGCTCAACATGCTGCCAGTACCTAACCTTAAACCTGCTCAACCCCTGCACATTGAAGGCAGTTAAGCTTGTCACTTATTCACAATTCACAATTCAGTTAAGCTGAATTAGAATTAGTGAATAGAGTTGAAAGATAACAGGGGATTACACACATCACACACACACACACATATGTAGGTGAGAGAAACAACAGGAAAAAAAAAAAACAAGTAGTGTTTAGTTAATGACTCCTTTTAACCCTAGATTCTACATTGAATAATTGTGTTTTACATGTGTTAGAGTCAAGATTTCACACATTTAACCCAGTCCATGGTGTTCAGTGCCTAATTATATCTCTAAAATGCCATCCTGATCGTTTCGTTCACCTCCACAAAAATTCAACTAGATCTAATTACCTCAAGATAAAAGTTGTTATTCATAGTTCTCTGTGATAATCACATCACTCTAATTCACCTTTTCAAATATTTTTCCTAATATTACTTTCTAAACAAATATAACTAGTTAGATTTCTTCAAATGCCTAATGCTTTTCTCCCCACATTGTTCATATTCAGGAACCCAGTAACTTCATAATATTCCTCCAGTGTTGTTTTCCTGTTTAATCATCTGTTATTATCACACACATTTATTGATCCTGCAAAGCTATCTATTTGTGGTACTTAAACATACTGAATATGTTTATTGTCAGTCTGCCTCTCCTAGAACATAATATCCAAGAGGGTATGGATTTGAATCTGTTTTGTTTATTTTTATGCCTCAACCACCTGGCACATTATTGCTGAATAAATGATTTTCAAATAACTTCTACTTTCAAAATGACCCTGAATCAATTGTTTCCTCTCCATTCCCAGTGTGTCTGCCTTAAATCGGGCTCTCATTAACATTTTCATAGACCATTATAACCATCATATAAAAAAATTCCATTTTCTAATATTCCCTCAGGCCAATGCCTCCTTACATTAGTAATATCTTCTAAAACACAAATCTGATCAGGACTTTTTTGTTTTTTTTAAAAAAAGCTTTATTTTATATTTTTACACGAGGCTACTTTTCCAATTTCTTCTACTGCCACTCTAACAACGAAAGCACTTTTCTTTGGGCTACTCTACCAAGGAAAATGAACCTTTTTATATTTATTAGCATAGAACACAGGCTTCTGAGATTTTATAAGGAAGAAAACAAGCTCATGATTAGTGAAAAATATGGTAAATTAGCATAAAGCCTTTTCAAGTAATGACTTTCAAACAATTTACCTATCAACCATTGGAAAAACACAGTATGTTTCCGCTTAAGATTATATATTTCACAAGAATGTATGTGTGTATACACACATATATTCACAATGGCATAATATTTATCATTATTACATATAATCAATTTTATCTTTTTTTCTATTGTGTTTTACTTATGCAGATACAAACTCATTTCACAAATCACTAATGAGCTGTCATGTACAGTTTGAAAAAAATATGCTAATGGAGTTTGAGTCTTTTGGCATGACTGAATTATAGGATAGGATGCTGATAGCTTTATTCAATGACACCAAACTGTTGGCGATTCTGTGGCAACCATAGAAAGCTGAAGTAGTCTATGTAATACTAAGAGTGTAAATGGTGCTTTAATTTTCATAAAGGAAGGGGAAGAGGTGTATTTGATAAACTACATTACAGGGTAACAATCTAAGATGGATAATTTAAAGAATCATTTGTGAACATTGAGGACGAAGTAGTAATCACTAGGATCTAACATGATTTATGTTAAAAATTAGTCAAATCAAACTAACCTCAGTTAATTTGTTGCTAAGCAAGTAAATATAATTTTGAAAGGCATAAGGAAATAAAATTCTCTCTTATTCCTATGATAATGATAATGTGGTATAGTCATTAGCCCTAGATCCCTTTTCTGCTGGACATGCAACTAAATTTCTCAGTCTCCCTTGCAGTTAGGTGGGATCATATGAGTATGTTCTGTCCAAGTGAATGTGAACTGGAAATGATGTACACTGCTCTCAAACTCCTTCTTAGGTAACCTAGGATCCCTCTCACCTTATGACAACACTTAGCGATGGTCCTCTTATTCTTTGTGGTGGTGTTATTGTTGTGATAGGGTCTCTCTCTGTCACCCGAGCTGGAGAGCCAGCAGTATAATCATGGATCATTTCAATCTTGAACTCCCGGGCTACAGTGATCCTTCAGACTCAGCCTCCCAAGTAGCTGGTACTACAGGTGCATACCACTGTGTCTGGCTAATTTTTAAGTTTTCATAGAGATGGGGTTCTCATTTTTTTCCTTCAGCTGGTCTGGAACTCCTGGCCTCAAGCCATCCTCCCAACTCAGCCTCCCAAAATGCTTGGATTACAAGCATGAGCCACCATGCCCAGCCTTCTTTATTTCTTGTATTATCAATTGTTCCCCATCTATGGACTCTTTAGACAACAGCATACAGGTATAATGTAACATTTCCCTTATTAATATATCCAGTTCTTTAACCTTACATACGTCTCCAAATTTTTCACTATTTCTCTGCTCCTTTATAGGAAAATTCCTTTATAGAATTGTCCATACACATTGTCACCCCTTCTGATCTTTCAATTGTCCCTGAAATCTATTGTAATCTGGCACTTTACTCTTGCCATAAAACAGCTCTTGTTAGGGTCACACACGATGTTGACATTTCTGAGTTCATAGGATTTTTCTTTTTTCCAGTGTCATCTTAGCAGTTGTTCAGTCTTCATTGCACTGGCTTCGTTCCAGTTTCTTGGACTCCTTGTTCCTAGGTCTCTAGTCATTCCTTTGGTCTCCCTTAGTGTTCCCACCTCTCTTCTCTACTGTTGGTAGGCCCCAAGGTCAGTCACTGGATCCTTCGTCTTCTCTACCTACCCTTCCTAACCAGGTGTTTTCACTGAGTTTCATGCCTTTAAATACCCAGAGCACAGAGTTGACTGATAAAATATGTCTAGCCCAGACCTTTCACTGAAACATTAGGCCTATACATTAAACTGCTTCCTGAATAATTTTGTTAGTCTAAAAGTCACCTTAAATATAACAAGTCCAAAATTAAACTCCTGATTCTCTCTGAACCACAGCTTCTCTAATCTTTTCTATTTGGTTCTTGGCATATCTCTATTTGTTATTTATTCTTCTAGATGTAAACCAAACAACTTGAAATCATCATTGACTGCCTTCTTTTTTCCACACTCATACTTAGTCCATCATCAGTAAATCTTTTCCCTTCAAAATGAGCCCAAATTCAACAACTTTCAAATAAATTTCTACTGCTGTCATCCTGGTCCAAGTTGTCCTCCTCTCTGATTTTTATTATTATTATATTATTATTATTATTAATATAGTAGGTTTCTATATTATTATGGTAGGTTTCTAATGGATTTCTTTATTTCTACCTTTTCTCCCCAGGAGTCTATCATCCCCACAGCAGCATAAAATTATCTTTTTCGCATTTATAGTCTTGAGAAGGTTGGTATCATAACAATATGCAGAATGATCCTTTGAAAATGACAATCAAATCATCACTTTCTGAACTTCACATAAACGTCATTTGATTAACTTTCAAAAATATGAAAAAGACTGTTTAACATGCCACATTAGGTCAAAAGAGCTACGGGTTGAGCTGTTTAAAATTATTTTGAAACGCTGTTTTTTAACTCGAACGAACATGCCACTAGTATTTGTTATAATTTCATCATTATTTCCAATCCTATTTATTTGGTCTTGTTAACAAGTGTATACTTAGTCAAATTTTTGGCTTGGTCAGATCTGTTAATCTTCTAGAATACAACTTTGGGGAAGTGAACAATAAATTAAATAATGACATTCATCAGCAATTTATTATTACATGCCCTGTAATTATTATCAGTATTACACAAATTATTATATATGTATAGAATATATTCTATATCAAGAAACATTATGTTTAAAGTTCTTATATTATGAAAAATATAAGATTGCATTAATAAAATAAAATAAAAATCTAAAGAAAAATATAAACATTTTTAAAGTCTGCTTTACTATAGTCTTACATATAAACACACCCACGCATGCAGTTGTTTTCATGAAAGTCGATCTGAATTCCTGAAAGTGTGTTCTTATTTATCTCATGTGAAAGTACTCTAAAAATGAATTTCCTAGCTTCTGCTGGAAGTTTACAGATACTTAGCTGGGTGGAAATACCAATAAATTAAGCAATAGTGTTTTACCTTTAAAATGAGGCATATGAAGGGCTCCTTTCATCTTCCTGTAAGATCACAAAGTATAATTTGTAAAAAAAAAATCTGCCTAACGTATCCTTTGCAAATAGAAAAGTCAAAATTGGGAACATGAAAGCAGACATGCAAAATTACATTCATATATCCACTTTGTTTCCTGTGCTGGAGCCTCTGAATTAGACCCAGTGGGCCTTCCCTCCTTGACCCTGCCTCAACCAGGAAAAAAATAATGTGCAGAATCTTCCTTTGGTGGTCTGACCCAACCCTTCTTAAAAATACCTTTTATCTAGTTTTTGTTCTTTTTTTAAATGGGGAAGATTTTGTTTGTTTTTAATTAATTTTGTTTTGTTTTGTTTTTTGTTTTTGTTTTCAGACAGGGTGTCATTCTGCCACTTAGACTGGAGTGCAGTGGCACAATCATAGCTGACTGTAACCTCAAACTCCTGGCCTCAAGGAATCTTCCCTTCTCAGCCTCCCATCTCAGCCTCCCGAGTAGCTGGGACTACAGACACCCACCACGGTGCTTGGTTAATATTTTAATTTTTTTTTTAATTGTAGAGAAGGGGTCTCACTTTGTTGTTTACACTGGTTTTGAACTCCTGGGTTCAAGAGATCCTCCTGTCTTGGCCTTCCAAAGTGCTGGAGTTACAAGTATGAGCCAGTTCACTCAGGCTGAGATTTTTTCTAATATGCATAATAAACTTTTAAACGAATAGATCATATCAACACATTTTCAGAGTCAGTAGCTTTCAAAAGCCTAAAAAAAATATTATAATATTTATTTCTATTTTCCTTTAGACTAAATATGCCTATTTTTTAATGTGATACTGCCAATTCTCTCTTACACCAAATCTTCTAGAGGAAAGTTTTTATCTAAGATAGTTGAATCATTTTGATACAACACAGCACAAAGAGAATGCCTAAAGATTGAATTAAACATGTTATTACACTGATATTTCTTTTATATTTAATTTGCACCTTTAGCCATAAGAATTAGGAAGTTACCTGGAGTTCATTTCCACAAATGATATTACAGAGGCATAATATATTTTCTTCAAGTGTCTATACATTATGAATGTAAGGTTACTATGTATCTGACAAAAGTAATTTGTTTAGAAGTAATTCTAAAAACTATTTATTTGACATCTATTCAAAAACCATTTTCTGCACTTAAAATGAAATGACTGTAGAAATGTGCTAACCTTTCACGACACAGTGACTTAAAAATCCATTAAATGTTTTTTAAAAATGCACTACTTGACTCTTTTGTAATTCTAAGAGCAAACAGCTATCCAACATTTTCAGGATCATTAAATTAAAAAATGATAAGGAAAGAAAATCATTAACTAATTTATATTTCTCTCCTAATGGGAATAGAATTAGTAATTACTTTTGCTATTGAAACCTCCTGCAGTCAGTCACTTGTGTCCCAGTAGCACGCCTATCATTCAAAGTATGGGACCTACTGACCTTAAGTTACAAAAGTTCACAGCTGTATTTATAGACCAGTATTAAAACAAGTGGCATGGAATCTTCACACTCAACCGTCCAAACTACCATTCTCAAATTTCCTTCTCCTATGTTGCATTTACTGGTTTTCTTTTTATAGACTTCAATAATGTTTTGCCCAGCACCTTATCTATTATAACAATAAATATTTTCTAAATTAACATATGAGTCAATTTGGGCATTTGAAAAGAAAGGAGAAGCAAGACAAAAGCTCCTATGTTCAAGACTTTTATTCAACAACCATGAGATTCTTGGAAGTTATAATAATCAGCCATTACAACTCAAAGTTCTATCTAATTTACAGGAAAACTTACGAGCATGCAAGGAATTAATTCCTTCACCATTTCACCTGATGCACTTGCTGAAATGATTATAGAATTCATAGTTTAAAATGAAGCTATCTTCAATTCCTCTAACTATTTTCTCTATGGCATTAGTAAACTAACTGCCATATGAAAGTCACATTTATTTTATTTCAGTTCTAAAATCATATTTTAATTTCAGGCAATTCATCTATCAATAACATTTTGTATGACATCATATTTTTTCTAATAAAAGTTGAATTGAAGAGCAAGTTAACAGACTGTTACCTGTAAACAGAAATTACAAAACCAATCACAAAGTAATTTATTAAATTTTTAAAGTAATACTTTCTTGTCAAGCAAACCTGTAAAATTAGACAGTACTGTTTTACAGTACTCAAATTTGATAAAAAGTTTGTTCATGTCTCTACTGATATGTTATTGTAATTTATAGATTATAGAATAAATCTTCAAGAGGGGCCACGATAGCATTCTAGTTTGCCCATATAATTCCTTAATAGAAAAAGTAATGGTTCTGGTAACCTGAGCTTGCCACTAGTCATCACTTATTTTTCTTAATGATAGATTGTTACTTCCCTAAGCATAGTAATTTGATATGATGAAAGTGGTTGTTGTCAAGTTTAATATATTAATTTGTCGTGACTGGCAGCTAATAAAATGCTATATTATTGATGAAAACTTAATCCCTAAAATTGGAATAAACAGAAGGGCAAACTTAACCAGATTTATAAACTTAGTATGGTTCCTTTAAGTAAGTTTCTTGGGCAACCCCTCCTGTTAAAACTAGAATGCAGTTTTAATGCCACTCTTCCAACAGTAGACAAGGTGTCTTATGCCAATTCCCACAGAAGGGGCTGCTCTGTACACAGTAACCCGAGGCCTCAACTTTCCATCACAGGCAGTATGCCAAATATAAATACCCAGGAGTGTCCTGAACTTTAAAGTGATTCCTAAATACGAGGCTCATTTACGAAGGCGAACTTCAAAAACATTAAGCGGCTCTTGCATTCTCAATTAGAAATTCTCCTCATACTAACTGGGACTTCTGAGCACATCAACACAGAGAAAGCAGTTGTTCCCATGTCTTAAAATAGCACAGATTGAACATTTAACCTTTCTGCTGCCCAGTCAAGAGTCTAATTACTATTTTATGTTTAAACACACACACACACACACACCATTTTGCCTTCCTCATAATAGACTAGAACATAGATGAAAGTAAAACAACTCATTGCTCTTTAAAAGTACAAACCTAGAAAAAAAGGTTCCTGTTTGCAGGAATTTGAAAGAATTATGTCAAACCAGTCAAACTCAATTTTTCTATTGAAAAGTGGGTCTTTCAAAGTAACTCTATTTTAAGTAATTATGCTTTAGTAAAGAGTTTGTGACTTTTTTGATTATTCATTATGAGAGATAATTTTATTTTCAAATCCTACTGTTATATTTAGCAAGTTACTAAGGCTCTATAGAGGACATGAACTCAGGGTGCTTAGAATAAATGTCTCCCCAAGACTTGTCACATGTCCACTGTTTATAAGTAACCTAGTTTATTTACTAGATACTGGCAATGCCTCCTCTCGGAAATGTAAACACTCAATTACTGGATTTTAATCAGAAGGATTATTCTACATAGAGTTGCATTTTTTATTTTCCTGAGCAATATTTCCCAGGCTATCATCTCCTCCATCTCAATATCATATGTTAGGATTCAAGACTATCATATTTACCCCTTCCACTACGAATGGAGTGAGGCAAAACATGTTTATTAAAAATCAATTAAATAGCTCAGCTTGATTTTACAAATATTATATATTATAAAATATGTTTTCTATTTTGAAAGACATTTGTATTTCTTATTTTTCTTTCATTTGGGCATGTAAATAAATGATGATGGTGAATGACAGCATAGGCTGCTCTAAAAGAGTGGTAGGATCATGTTCTTGATGCCAAAAACCCAGAGGATATGTCTTAGGTCTGTCGTTTGTGAGCCCTGTAACCTTGAGTAAGTCACTTAGCTATTTTGAAACTCATTTTCTTCACCTGTAATGGCATTTGCTCTCTTTTAAAATAGAAATTACATTTAATAAATGAGCATTTTAATGTGATAGATTTAAAAAACTCTCTGGTAAGTAGATGCATCAGATCCTTCTGGAAGCATGACAGGTGCATGGTGTTACACTGTGTGTGGGCGCTGATCCTGGCAGGAATAGTCAGTGACCTGCTGTCACAGCCCACGGAGATAACCTGAAGGAGTGCTCCAAATGTCCTTCTGCAAGCATTACCCACCTGGGGAAATTTCTCATCCAATGACTACCGAAGGGTAACTCTGCCATAATTCTGCTTTTCACTGTGGCCACCTCACCACTTGCACATGTTTATCCCATCTCAAGATGTTATCTGTGGTGTTTTTCAACATCATCATCTCAGAGATTAAGGCATTGCATATAACGGGAGTATTTATTACCATGTATACATCTGGTATGTTTGGACTTGTCAAGGAAAATTGACAGCCTAATAGCTTTTTTTCCCCTGTATTTATCATCCTTGATATTAAAACTCCAGTTAAAGTTGGCACTTAATGAATAAAGAATGCTGCATTCATGAGCATTATTTGTAGAGTCAAAATTTTTTTTTGCTTTTACATAAACATTGAAGTACTTAATTTACAATGCTTTTAAAAAACTGCAACTCCTTAGACATGGTGTGTAGATATAGATTCTTGGGTGGCTGCGTTAGAAATTATGTATCACTTTTATGTTCTGTTATTTGTTATAATTTTTCTTATGTTTTGATATTCACAAAATAGTTTTTATTTTTTTAGTTAGAAAGCTTTCCAATCTTCCTAATTCATACACATGGCAACTCCCTCACTTCTCTCCAATATTGCTTTGTTCATTTGTATGATTGGTTTAAATATGTGATCTCTTCACTGTACTATATATGCTTCTTGGAGCAGGGATTATACCTAGTTCTTTGTGCCTCCACAATGACTAGTTTGAAAAAAAAAGAAATAAAACACCAATCAATAACATTTTTATTATATTATAACTAAATGGAAAATGTTTCTAATGAAATGGTATAATGGAATTTTAAGAGGAGATTTTTTTCTAATGTAAACACAGAAATAAAATAATAAACAAGTATTTTTAATATATTACAGATATTAATATCTGTAATATATAACAGTGGAAAATTTCAGTTCCTATTTCACACCAAATAATACGGTACAAAGCAGTTATTGGCAGCTAAGAACTAAATTATAGTAAAGTGATAAAAAATAATTTAAACATATTATTTTAAACTAAACATCTGTTCTATGCACATGTAAGAGAAAAAACAGCTATTGAAAATAAATTTTCTAGAACAAATTTTGATTTTTTCCTTCTTTCTTTCTACATTTTTAAAAATATCTGGGTAAATCAAGTATTGAGAAGCAAATTTACTGGTTAATAAAGTCTCAGAATTGAGTAAGTTTCCTTCTATGTATATTTTTTCTTAAAAAATTGTTTTCATATCCTTCTATGTACTTATCAGACTATTTTGAACTATAAAAATCATAGATTATAGAGTTAGATATTTTAATCAGCATTACTGGTAATAAAATGGCTAGAAATTAAGAGCAACACAAAGCAAAAACTATATTTAAAAACAACTCAGAAAGTATCATTTTACTATTTCATATATCATTACTTTTCTTTAGAAAACTAAAAATTTTCACTCAGTGCAACTAATTATCTCTGTAATCTCAAACTATATGCCATTGTTTCACTGAAATATATTACAAATTAATTATGTCAAACTTTCTTCTGGAATGTCTCATATATAACTCTTCTATTGAGTTTTATTCTCTGCTCTTTCACCCTATTTAAATAACTTAAAATAAGTCTCTTTGCCTCCACATTTGCCACAATATTTCTTCCCTTCCTTCAAATCATCAGATTCCTGAGTGGCAAATAAATGTTATTACTCAGTTCCAAAAGTATTACTTGAATAGGCTCTCAATAATTAATCAATATGTGATTAATTGGGAAGCATGAAAACAAACTTTGTATTTACATCTTAATTTTATAATGTTAAATTAAATATTACATTGAATGAAATATATTATAATGTCCTACAGTTTAACTAAATTTGATTAGCTTGACTTAATCCCTGGAAAACGACTTTGGGTGCAAGGCAGGCATGGAAAAGAAAAATCTAAGCAAAATATGAAAATCTAATTGAACAAGTTGCAACAGAAATCTCACTTTGAGAGAAAGACCAATTAATGAAAGTAATACACATGAAATTTTAAATTCTATGTCTTTCTCAAGAAATTTTGGTTGGTTTTCTAAATATCCTTCATCTACTTGAATAAACAATTTAAATTTTGCACACATGGTTTCTACTGAAATGGGTAATCAATAAATATATTAGTGACTATTTTTCAAAAGAGAAACTCAACAAGAAATGCTAATATTTAATCCCTTTGTGGGCATGAATTTAAGTTGTTGCCTAAACAATATACTGATAAAAAAGAGATTTGTGTTAAATGCCTATTTCACTCTGTAGCATTGATTACACAATTGAAAAAGGAAAAAAAAAAAAAAAGAAAACTTTACTTAAAGCTCATTTTCTTGGTTGCAAGAATATACTAGATTAACAATAAAAGAAAAGAAACACAACTGCTGATATATCCTAGGGACATGTTCTTATATATCTTATTTCATTATATCAAACAGATTTTAAATTCCTAAAACTCAAAACTAGCTGAAAGAAAAAAATTACAACACATGAAATTATTAGCTAAATATAGTGCTATAAGAAGAATATTCTGAAAAGAAGATTGGCTGTTTAAAGATAAAGGACCATCAGGGTCAGCCGCTAATGTCAAAGGCAAATAAATACCGTTCCAAGTTTTGAAGATAATATGCACTAATAGTGGGTTTTAGCTGGATTCAGTCTGATGCAGGTGCATGTTTAGCAGCTGCGAAAGTAACACACTAACACACACATTCACACATAAACATGCACACAGAGTATAATATAAACTAGCTCTCTTAAAATGTAGAGAACCGAACACTGTAAACAAAAACCTCAAAAACTAATGAACTCATATACATTCTTGAACAGTAGCTCTCTATCTCTAGGTGATTTTTCCATTTCTAACAGTCCAAGATTTTAAAGCATAAATGGACCCATATTCAGGCTGAAATTCTAGGAGAAAAATTCTTTCTCCAAAATGCTTACTAATGGAACTTTAGCAAATTATCTTAATATTTTTGTATCTCCATTTTCTCATTTTACAAAATATCATACAGTAGAACTTATCTCAAAGGCATATTACTAGGCTGACATTTAAACATAATATATGTATACAAAACACTTAGCTCATACTTAATGCTAAATAAATATTAATTATTATGTTATTACTATCCCATAGTTGATTAATAGTTTTGGTGAAGAAATAAAAAGCAAAATCATAATTTATTTTATGGTAATCTTACTTGAATTCATAAAAGTATACTTGTCTACTAACTTTTCAGTTAATCACTATATTTACTTTATTGGTGGTCACTGACCAACAGAAAACAATTACATTCATTCACAAATATATAATTAGTATTTGTGGAAAGATGGGTACTATTTTAGGTGAGATAGGAATTAAATGTAGTAAGTTTTGTTGTTGCTATTGTTTATTGTTAGCATTAGTAATCGAAAAGATTCTCACAGACACTGTAAGAATCACTGACTCAGACAAATAGCTCACATAGCTGAAAGAATATCCAAGTCACATTCAACTTTAATATGTGTTGTTCTTTGTATTAGTCTAGCACTGCTGCTGTAAGAAACAGCACAAACTTACCGCAAATTTAATGGCTTTAAACAACATATTCTCATCGCCTTACAATTCTGGAGTTCACAAGGCTGAAACAGGTCTTGCTGAGTTAAAATTAGGATGCTAGCAGAGTTAGCAGGGTTCTGGAGGGTCCAGAGAACAATCTGTTTACTTGCCTTTTGCAGCTTCTAGAGATTGTCTGCATTTCTTAGCTCGTGGTCCCCTTCTCCAAAGCCTTCTTGTGTTGCCATGACTCTATTCTCCCCTTATGCCTCTCTCTTTCACTATTAAGGACCCTCAGGATTACACTGGGACCACTGAGATAATCCAGGATAACCTTTCTATTTTAGGGTCAGCTGATTAGCAAATAATTTCATCTGCAACTTTAATTCCCTTTTGCCATGTAACCTAACACAGGTTCCAGGGATTAGGATGTGGGTATCTTGAGGAGCCATTATTTTTACCACCTACCTCTCAAATGATAATTTTAAAGCCACTACTATGTTCAATGCACTTGAATGTTTGAAAGTGTTTTAAGTATCTGTATAAATATATAAAAACTATATATACCTATGACATGAAGAGTAGTAAAGTAGGAAGGATCAAATATAAATATATATAAATATATATATATAAAAATGTGTATACACACATACATATACACACACACACAATGCATAGGGTGAGAGAAAGTCTCTTTGAAAAGGTGGCATTTGGAAAAAGACTTAAAGAAGGTGAAAAATTGAAAGTTTATGGGGGACAATTTCAAGCAGAGAGAGAAAAAGTTCAAAGGCACCAAAGAGGTAGGTTGTTTGTGCCCTTGAGATATGGCCAAGAAGACAGGACAGTATGGCTGGAATGCAGTGAGAAAGGGAGAGAGGGGAAAAGATTAAAGTGTGAAGAACAAAAGAGGTAGAACACCTACGGCCTTGTGAGTTATTTAACCCAGAGAGAGATACATTTCAGAAGAAGTGTCACAATCTGAAAAGCAGCATATGGTTATGTACAAAATAGACTGCTGGAAGGCAAGGTTGAAGGTAGGAAGACCAGTTTAGAGGCTACTCTAATAATCCAGGTGAGAAATGGCAGTGATTGCACAATAGTGGAAGCAAAGGATGTGCAGAGACATGTAGGATTCTGCATATATTTAGAATAAATAGAGTGGCAACATTTACTGATGAAAATAATTTGAGGTCAAAAATAAGAAAGGAAAATAATTCTAGACAACCCGAAGATTTTGTCATGAGCAATGGAGGAACACAGCTCACATTCACAGAAATGGAACAAACTATAGAGGAAGCATGTTTAGAAGAAAAAATCAAGAGTTCCATTTTTGCACATGTTAATATTATAGATAGCTATGGATACCTGCTGTCAGAGAGTACTATCTAAGTTTAAAAGAAGAGAGAATAAATATTGATATCTATGAGAGATATCATAGATATCTTTTATTAGGTTCAGGGATACATGTGCAGGTTTGTTATATGGATAAACTCATGTCATGGGGCTTTGTTGTACAGATTATTTCATCACCTAAGTACTAAGCTTAGTACCCAATATTTATTTTTTTCTGATCCTCCCCTCCTCCCACCCTCTACCCTCAAGTAGGCCACAGTGTCTTTGTGTCCATGTATCCTCATCACTTAGCTCCCACCTATTTTATTTTATTTTTGGTAACTTTATTTATTTATTTATTTATTTATTATTCTTTATGTTCTAGGGTACATGTGCACCACGTACAGGTTTGTTACATATGTATACATGTGCCACGTTGGTGTGCTGCACCCATTAACTCGTCATTTACATTAGGTATATCTCCTAATGTTATCCCTTCCCCCTCCCCCATCCCACTTACTAAATGAGAACATGTGGTATTTGGTTTTCTGTTCCTGCATTAGTTTGCTAAGGATAATGGCATCTCCTCTTTGAATAAAAGATCTCCTGTGTTGAAGCTGGGCACATTTCTTAGCGTCTCTTGAAGTCTGGCATGTCTATGTGCCTTACTTATGGTCATTGGTATAAAGAGGCAGTGGTGTGTACCAACTCTTGGTTGTGCCCTTAAAATACTGATATTTTTTCTTCTGACCTTTTTTCCATTCCAGCCACTAAATGTCTAACATAACAGAGTTATCCTACCAGCTTTGCTCATCTACATCAGAGACATTAACTGATACATCTCTTAAGTCAATATATCTTGGGGTCTCTTTTTTATAGAAGCTTAGCTTGTATATTCACTAAATATAACATCTAAGAAAAATATATTGACAAGGCAGCTGAATACTAAATGAGTCTGTTCAGGGGAGAGTTAAAGAATAGAGAAAGGCACTGGGAATCTTCAGCATCTAGATGATCTCTGAAGCCAGGGGACTGAATGAACTGCTAATGTTAATTTATTTTCTTCAGACAGAAATGAATTTTCCCCACCTTTATGGGTCCACTCCACTATGATCAAGCAGGCACTGAAAAACATGGCTTTTGCCTTTTTTTTTTTTTTCCATTTGGTTACTGCTGTACAGACCCACAGTACTAGCCAGAATACTAGAGACCATGTAAGCCTATCAAACCCAGAATTGAAAGTGATTATTTGTCTCGGAAGAAGATCAAGTCATTTTATTTTACCATTCCTTATCTTACCATGCAGAGGCCAGACTCTTTTTTTTTCTGCTCGGATATTTAGCATTACAGTTTTGGTACTGAATACTATGAGCTTCACTCTATCACAGTCAACTACTGAAGAACCCAGAAGTCAGAGATACTTTGTTTGGTCAGACTACACCTATTTTTTTTTAAAAAAATAAAGTTGAGGGACTTAGGTACTAAATTTTGTCTTTCTAGAACCCACAAAAGCCCACAACTCTCCATAGTGTTACATGTCATTTCAATTCACACATGTATACAATTAATTTGGCACTGATAGGTACTTAAGTTTGGGGTTTAAGCTAAAAATCATTCTTGGAAGAATTAAAACCTTATGCAAAATTTATACAGCACGTTTTATCTTGCAGAGATTTCTTTACTTTGCACACATGGGCTACTGAGACTTCATACTGAAACTTTATAGCCTAAATCTATGTATCTTTTTTTCTAAGAGTAGTTGTATTGAAGCACTGGAAACAAACAAACAAACAAACAAACAAACATATTTAGGTTTCTCCTTCAAATACAAGGTGAATTACTTTATACAGACAATACAAGAGAGGGGAGGGATTAGAGTTCACCAGGCTGGAAGCCAGGACCTAAGCTCTGAAAGTCTCAATGGGCCCTGAAGGGTTAAGGAGAGCTTGGTTGTTGATGACTGTAGGTGTAAATGTTCAGAAGATCACAGTTAGAGTGACACTTTGTCTTAGAATTTATGTTCTGCAATTAGTTGATTTTCTTGACATTATCTTTCTAAAGCATTGTACATTGAGACCACAACAGGGCATAAAATTGGTTCCTTTTCCTTCTCTGACAAAGGACCCTAGGATGAAGAACCATTAAGTAGATTTTCTCCCTATTATTATACTTGGGATTTCAAACCTATTGAGGAATTTTTGCTCATAAAACCTTACTTAATAAAGTCCTTCAATAATCTACTGCGGAAAAAAAATCTATATAATTAAATAAAATCAGAGACATAGCTTATTATATATCAATGTGTGTATACCAAATGTATATGAATACATTTTATTGAGCCATGAATCTGAACACCAACTGAATCGGGTTGTTCTCAGATTTGCCCAGCATTTTATGAAACCTATTATTCTTATTTGACATTATTGCAATATAACAGACCATAGTGACATTTGATTACATTCCGTTTTATTATTGCTTTGTAGCAAATTGTTCTCACCAATAAATGATAAAAATGCAGAGGCAATTGTAGTACAAACACGAAGACATTTATTCCTCTTTTGTGTTGTAAGAGCATCCAGAAGTATATGAACAGCATAGACTTGGTCTCTATTTATCTCATCTTGAAATGAATGTATCACAAATAAAAAAATTAATATATATAACAAGCTAGATAAGAGTACATTTCTAAGCTAATAAAAAATTAAAAAATTATATATGTTATAACTGGTTTCTTATATGTAACTTAAAGACTGATTGAAAAATGTAAAATATTAACTAACTGATACATAAAACCTAATATCGCATGTAAATTATTAGAATATTATTAACAAGTAAGCTACCTACCCTGAATATTAATGTTCATATATGCTTAGTCTGTTATGATAGTATTCAATGTCTTTATAGTGTGAAATATTCTCTGCAATAACTATCCATAAGGTATTTCAAAGCATATATTTTCCAGTCCCTTTTTGACAAATATTTCTTGGCAACGAGGAAATAAAACAATGTTGGTTGGATTTATGTATTCAATTGCTTTAATATTTTTATTTTTCCATAATTATCATTAGGTTGTGATTCTATCTATTTATATATGGTCATGTTTCACTTAATACCTGGGGTAAGTTCTGAGAAATGCATTGTCAGGCAATTTTGTCATTGTGTGAACAATGTCAAGTACACTGTATTTACGCAAACCTAGATGGTATAGCTGTTAACACACCAAGGATAAATGATATAGCCTATTGCTCCTAGACTATAAATCCGTACATTATGGTGCTGTACTTAATACTGTAAACAATTATAAAGACAATGACAAGTACTTGTGTATTTAATCATAGATAAAGTACAGTAAAATATGGTATAAAAGGTAAAAAGTGGCACACCTGTATAAGGCACTTACCATGAATGGAGTTTGCAGTTAATTATATATAATCTTGAGACCACCATGGTAAATGTAATGTGCTGTTGATGAAAACGTTGTTATGTGGCACATGACTGTATGTGTGTTTGTGTGTATGTAGGTTTATGTGTGTTTGTACACTCATTACTTTTCCATTTAAATACTCGATGTGAGGAGAAGATAACTAAGATAAATGACAAGAATGTCTAATTTTATCTACTAATTAATATACTTTCCATAGTCTGGACAATCCTTCTATATAAATTAAGTTTAATAAATTGTTGTTGTTGTTGTTGTTTGAGATACAGTCTCGCTTGGTCACCCAGGCTGGAGTGCAGTGGCGTGACCTTGGCTCACTGCAACGTCTGCCTCCCAGATTCAAGCAGTTCTCCTGCCTCAGCCTCCCAAGTAGCTGGGACTACAGGCATGCACCACCATGACCAGCTAATTTTTGTATTTTTAGTAGAGAGAGGGTTTCACCATGTTGCCCAGGTTGGTCTTGAACTCGTGACCTCTGGGGATCCACCCACCTCAGCCTCTCAATGTGCTGGGATTACAGGCGTAAACTACCATGCCTGGCCAACTTTAATAAATTTAAATTGTTCATATTTGCAGAGGATTAGCTTATAGTTTAATTCTGATTTCACATTAGGTTAAAATAGTTTTATCTTTCTCACTATGCCATAAAACATAATATTGTCTAATTTTCTTATAGATGCTGGGTATTAGACCTTTCCCAAGATCTTGGCCTCAGGAGCTGGAGGTCATTATCCTTAGCAAACTAACACAGGAACAGAAAACCAAATACTGTATGTTCCCACTTATGAGTGGGAGATGAATAACAAGAACACATAGACACATAGAGGGGAATAATACACATTGGGGCCTTTTACAGGGTGGAGGGTGGGAGAAGGGAGAGGGTCAGGAAAAATAACTGAAGGACACTAGGCTTAATACGTCCATGATGAAATAATCTGTACCACAAACCCCCATGAGACAAGTTTGCCTATATAACAAACTGCACTTGTACCCCTAAATTTAAAAGTTTTTAAAAAACCATTATATTCATGCCTTTGTCATTCTTTGAAATTAATTTCCCATTATTCAGATGTTATCAGCACTAGACCCATGTAACTAAAATGAATTTAAAATTATTTTATAAGGGAACAATAAGTCAACATTATTACATCTCTTATCCTTCTTAAAGCAAACTCCTTTATTCAAAATAATGTGACTATATTCTTTTATATTACTCATACTTGACAAAACAGAATAGTGCTCACCATTTCTTGGTAATAACCATCATCTCTGCCTGGGAACATCACAGCCTGCAGCATCAATGTTTATGAGAACAAAATATATTTATTTTGTTATAGATTTCCAACTAGCCGTTTTCACTAGGAAATGAACTCCACTATTTATGTAGGTAAGGAATATTTGCAGTTTGCTGTCTGTGCTTCACAAACATTCTATAATGGGTAGTAAGCCAAAAATAAGTATTAATTTGAAGATCCCCATAGTCTTTTTTAAAAGTTGGCTTAATTTCTCTGATGCAAACATGGACATCTTCATTCCGCTACTTTTCACAAATTTTTTGTTTTTTGAGACAGGTCCTTGCTCTGTCACCTAGGCTAGAGTGCAGTGGCATGATCATAGATCACTGCAGCGTCAATCACCTGGGGTTCAGTGATCCTTCCACTCAGACTCTAGAGTAGCTGAGACCACAGGTGCATGCAGCTATTTGTTAAATTTTTAGTAGAGATGGAGCCTCCCTATGTTGCCCAGGCTGGTCTCCAACTCCTAAGTTCAAGTAATTCTTCCACCTCTGCCTCCCAAAGTGTTAGGATTACAGGAGTGAGCCACCATGCCCAGCCTACTTTTCACAATTTAGTATATCAACATTTTATTAAATATTTTGAATGGCAATATTTGTTCAAATGACTTGCAGAAGCCCATGTAAAATCAAAATAAGAAATAATGTCATGGAGAAAATGGACCTAAATATGGATTCTAAAATAATCTCCTAGAGACAGAGACTGGTGGTTACAGAGACTGGGGGTTGGAGAAAATGGGGAGATGATAAGCAAAGGGTACAAAATTTCAGTTAGGAGAGGTTTCTTTCTTTCTTTTTCTTTCTTTTTTTTTTTTGAGTTCTGTTGCACAATGTGGTAAATATAATTAATAGTAGAATATTTTACATTTCAAATTGCTAAGACAGTGACAACCAAAATGAGTGACTGAGGCATAAGTTTCAATCACTGAGGTTTATTAAGGCAGCTTTAGAGTCTATCTAGGGAAACACACCAGCCACAGTTAAACCTGTGACTATTTTTCTAAAGAGGTTTTTGGGAGGTTTAATATGTACACATTCCTTAAAGTGGGGAGACGGTATGTAGGAAGACAGGTAGGGAGGCAGTAAGGCAAATGGGTACAATCCTGTAAAATTTTAGTTAGTGTCCAGTAAATCTACATTTTATACAAGATATAGTGAATGTTAAAAGAGAAAAAGGGAGTAAAGGAAGAGCCAATTACATGTACATCTTCAGGTAGGTGAAGAAATGAGTCTTGTTTTTGTTCTGTACCTGAAAGATAAGCTTCCATTTGGAAGAGGATGTTGCACAATTCAGCTTCGTGGCTTTAATTTGGGGGGGATCCTGAGATTTTTTTTTTTATGTTCCAAGAGTAAATTTTAAATGTTCTCATCAAAAAATTCAAGCATTTAACGTGAAGGATAGGCTAATAGCTTGATTTTAAAATACCATGCTCTATTCTTAAGTTATAACGTCACTTTGTACCCCATACACTTATACAATTATAAATTGTCAACTTACAATAAAACAAAAAAGAAAAAAAAAAGCTAGGAAAACATTTTGAAATGAAAATTCAACTCTGACTATAACTCTCAGTTTTATATTCACAAAATTGAGATATACTAATGAAGGTAATCAAAATATTTTACCTCAAAATATATCACCTTGACATAACTTGAAATGGCTGCTACATGGACAGCAGATTGAGGTGGCTCTGTGAAGCCATATTTTGTAGGGAAAATTTGCATCTGTGGAGAATTTCCATTGATGTAGCCAGGACTTCTCTTTCTAGGCATTTCTGAGATCTAGGAGAGGTTACTGATAGCCTGACACTTTTAAAGACCTGAAAAGAAACGTTTACCATCTATTCTCTCTGAGAGTTGCTACCTGTAAGGGTTCATCTATATAGCACAGCCACTTTTGACAGGCAGGACTCTTTCTTTCTCCCTATCATCACCTGTCTTGCCACTAAAATCTGATTTACCAGCGTAAATCATTTGGCCATGCTCTGAGCCAACATTCTGTTTACAACCTCAAGATGGTACATAAGCTTCTGTAGCTCATAAGGGGCGTGGTTGTCATTCTGAAGGCTCCCATCTATACAGGTTAAATAAATGTGTATGCCTTTCTCCTGTTAATCATTCTGCCTCATGTCAGTGATTTTTCAGAGAACTTTTAGTGGGCTAAGGGCCTTGGTCCCCACAATATTATCTCATGAAGCTGTTGTGAAGAATAAATAAGAAAATCTATGTACAATAATAAACATAGAATGTGACCTTTTGAGGACAATTTGTACATGCTTTAAAAATATTAAAAGCAATAGGCTGGGTGCAGTGGCTCACACCTGTAATCCAAGCACTTTGGGAGGCTGAGGCGGGCGGATCACACTGAAGTCAGGAGTTCGAGACCAGCCTGGCCAAAATGGTGAAACCCCGCCTCAACTAAAACTACAAAAATTAGCCAGGTGTGATGGTGCATGCCTGTAATCCCAGCTACATGGGAGGCTGAGGCAGGAGAATAGCTTGAACTTGGGAGGTGGAGGTTGCAATGAGCCAAGATCATGCCACTGCACTCCGGTCTGGGCGACAGAGCAAGACTCTATTTCAAAATATATGAGAGAGTGTGTGTGTGTGTGTGTGTGTGTGTGTGTGTGTGTGTGTGTATAGAGAGAGAGAGAGAGAAAGAGAGAGAGAGAGAGCGAGCAATAAAATTTGGTTTAGTGTCTATCATATAAGGGCCTTTCTTATTATTTGAAAAATTAAAGAACTGAATGCTATGATTTCTATTGACTATGAGTGTATCAATTAGGAAAAAAATTAACAAATTTTGCTTTGTGATTAAACATATACAATCAGAAAAATTTTAAATTAGGAATAAGCACCTCAAATAAAACAACAGAAAATAGGTAATTTAACAAGATAAGCTGTCAAAAGGAAACTGAAAATCAAATAATAAGTGGAGAAAATAAGGGAAAGTAGTAAAATAGTCAAGGGCAAGAAATAGAAATTGAGAGTTGAGTGACACAAAAGGTCTTGGAATGACCAAAAAACAAGGAGTCTGGGCAGGCCAAGTTTAAAGATCAATAAGGAAACAAGTATTCAAAAAGAAAGTAAACATGAGCAGTATACCTGGAAGTGACCCAAGACAGAGATATAAGAAAAGTATGAAATTATATGTTGGGAGAGGGGACTTTAATGTGGTACAAACTTTCTATGCAAAGATTATATTTTTCTTTTTTTTCAAACAAACATTAGCTTCTCTTTGCTATCACAAGAATTCCCTATGTCCATTGGTAATTGAAGCAGATGAAAACCTGGAATCAGAGCTACAACTTATGTTAGGAGTTATACATTTCAGTCTATTGATTCTTCTATGAAATCAAAGCTAGAAAATACCCTTGATTATTCACATTGCTCATTTTACAATTTTGATTTAAAGATTTTCTTTTATGGTGTTTAATAATTCATTAAACATTTACCAAATAACTACAACACAAGACAATGTCCAGAGATGGAGATAAATCGGGCATATTACCTCTCTCTGAGGAGGCTTTAAACAAGTAAGCAGAGAGATAGGTGGAAAATTAAGTGTTATAGGTGAAATTATAAATGCATGTATAAGAGTTAAATATATTTTTTAAGTGGAAAAATACACATAATCAAAATTGCACATAAATATACTTTAAGAGTAACATGCATTTTACCTAAACAAATGTAAGCCAAATAACATGATAATTTGAAAGATAAATTTAATTTCCTAAAGTTTATATGTTTCACTCTTTTAAGTATTTATTCTTATCAATATTATTGGTTGATATTATTACTATGTATATTTTATGAAGGTTTCCCCTCCATAAAACAGAGGAGTAAGCACATTTCAGGACTACAGAATGCTAATATGTACTTGTTTTCTACTTAAAATCCCAATCCTGTTTCATGGGATATTGTCTGTCTTTATATTCAAAGTTTCCAAGATGTTTTGTTAGGAGGCATGTGAAAAGGTTAGGGAGAAACAGAGACAAAGATTTCAGGGCTGAAGACAAAGTAATATTGGCTGCCTCTTTTATTAAGATATGTCTGTTCAAGTATGCCAATTTTAATTTGTTTCAGTACTCTGAACTTAGTCCCAAATAGTAATAATTCTTTATTATAAATACTTGATGTTCTAAGATTACCACCAAGCCCTAAGTTCACTGCTTTTGATATTTGTATGAAGGTGGTGCTTCCGTGCTTCCCTACCATTCCTTGGTAGCTAATGATACATTTTTCCAACTCAAATTGCACCATTTTCCCACAGCAACCATTTACTACCTTCAATAACAATCTTAATTAAAGTTTCACATCAACATTTTATCCTGCTTTAGATTGTAAATTTGTTTTTAAATAGCTCATAGTAGGCAAACTAACAGAACTCAAATATATATATATATATATATATACACACACACACACACACACATATATATATAAAATCCAATACGATTATTAATCATTTTTAGGACAACTTTCTTTCATGAAATCCACATCCATTGAAATTTACTATTTATTTTAGTTATATATGTTTAAAACTCTATAAAATGATCAGTGATTCTTATTTACCTAGCTTAAGTAATAATAATGAAAGTGTTAGTAATAGTGACATTAAATATCCCTGTTATTTTTGTGAAATCTTCTAAGTTCCAGGATTTCTGCTAAGTAATTTAAAAATATTAACATTAATTCTTGATTGCTTCAAAGGTTTTTAAATCAAAATCCTGAAGAAATTATACATACAACTTTTAATAGAAAACTAAATTTATATTGTATTGTTTGATTCTATGATTCTATGTATTCAACCATTCAGATGTAATCGAGTTTAAGTTACCATTTCATATAATTTATAAAAAATTAAAAATATCTAGAGTGCCCGTATCTCAAACAGTAAAAATAAGCCAAGTTTATGCTATTGGATGAAATTATTATTATTTTATTTATTTATTTATGTTTTAGAGACAGAGTCTCGCTCTGTCACCCAGGCTGGAGTGTAGTGGTGCGATATCAGCTCACTGCAACCTCTGTCTCCTGGGTTCAAGTGATTCTCCTGCCTCAGCCTCCTGAGTAGCTGGGATTACAGGCACCTGCCAGCACACCCAGCTAATTTTTGTATTTTTAGTGGAGACGGGTTTCACCATGTTGGCTAGGCTGGTCTCAAACTCCTGACCTCAGGTGATCTGCCCACCTTGGCCTCTCAGAGCGCTGGGATTACATGCATCAGCCACTGTACCATTTCTAAGTAGTGAGATTCATGTTAATACTTCATATTTACCTATAAATTTTGTATCAGCAGAAGAAAATAAATGCAAGAAGTGTTAGAATATGTGATAGAAAATTAATAATCATGGACTGGAAAAATACAAGTAAAAATATTTGCATCCAACAACATGGTTAAAAATATTAGAGTCTGATCTAAATTAAATATTATCAACAGTCTGTGGAATTCTTCTCTCACTTATTGCTTGTATGTATGTGAATTTGTGTAGCCATTTTGCAGAGTAATTTGAAAACATCTATTAAAACTTAAGATTCTTATGTACCATACATGTGCCTAGGAGACACGTTTAAGAATGTTTAATAGGAAAGACATAGGAAATACATATGTTGTTCTTAAGAATATTGATAATGTACTCATACCATGGTATATAAATACCACAAAATGTAGACTAAGAGGAACCTGGTAGATCTACATGTGTTAATATTTAAGGATTGCCAAGACCTGTTTATGAAGATGAAATGAAAAATTTACAGGAGAGCTACAGATTTGATGCCAGTGGTTACACCTAGGGAGGGACCCAAGATTAGGCAAGGTGGTCAAGGCTGATGTGAGAATTTTAAAGCCAAGATCCTCTGCAAATATTCTATGGGGGAAAGGTCAGGCTGTAAGTGCCATAAGACAGAGTTAAAATGTTCTCAGATGGTTTGCTGCTCATGAAGGCTTTATAAAATCTACACGTGTTCTATTTTCATCCTCCTTTGGAAATTAGATTTATTGTTAAAACATTATTTCCATATAATTACTTCTCTCTGAAAGCATAAATTGATTATTTCCCATGCTATATGCTACAGAGATATGGAAAAACATGACATATTTTCCTGGCTCTTAGGGAGCTACACAGTGGAGATGGGTACAGGGTGGGGAGAAATACTATCTCATATAGCTGATATTTAGAGAGTGTGCAAGCACTGTTAGAGATTCCCTGTATTAACTTATGCAGTCATTACAACAACAGATGAAGAAACAAACTATGGAAACACTAAGCAGTTTGCTCAATGCCCAACAGTAAATGACAAAACTGTGATTTGAAACCAAAGAAGTCTGGTGCCAGAATCTGTCTTTTTAACTACAATCCTATACAGCCTCTTAACTATAACTATATTAACTATCTATACAGTATAGTGCAAAAAATTGCTAAAAGTGGGTATAGGACTGGAATAAAGAAATTTCACTGCATGGGATGGTTTGAAGACCAGGAGCCATAATAAAGAAAGAGAAAGGAATCAAAGCTACTTGAGTCAAACTCTGGATGACATTTGATTGCACTGATGGGTTTTGCCTGAACTGAGCATTCACTGAAGGGTTTTGAGGAGAGCTGTGTTTTGATCTCACCTGAGTTTTACAGAAGTTACTATGCTGGTGGCATTAACCACTTACTGTAGAGGTAAGAAATGATAGCCTCCCCACTTAGGGTCCACTTGGGGAACCATGTAAGAGAGAAAATGAGACTCCAAGCTCTATGAGAATGGAGAGAAAACATGAAATATAATTTTTAAGGGACCAACCTGATGGAATTTGAAAGTCAAGATGAAACTAGTAGATGGACTGAAGATGATTCTAACTTAACGGAGGGTATCACTCTTGAAATAGATGGGAATACAAATGGAGCTGATTTAGCACATGAGAATGGTCTCAAGGATCAGGTAAGAAGTTAATTTTTCTTTTTGTATGTAGCAGTTCCTGTAAAAGTTCTCTTTTGAAAAGAAATTAATACCTGGTTTACAGAATTGAAAGTCTTACTTATTTCAAATTTTAGTGGCGAAATGGGTAAGGAACTATAAAATGTCGAATATTTACAACTTTTCTTTTTATGTCCATACCCTTATTCCATCCCCCTGTACACTACAAGTCAGAAACTTCTTAGGCATTCAGTTTCCATTAGAAATTGGTCTGTAACCTTCTACAGGATGTTTGTCTTAGACTGAAAAGACCTTTACCTACACTGTGGTGCACCAAAGTTTAAAGTTGGAGAGTTCAGTTTTACGAAATTTGATTGTACCCTGTAGATTTTGAGAAATACGTTTTAATATCAGTTGGTAGGATGTAATACCAGGTTTGTGGCAGTAGACGTTCTAGTACTATTCTCCATATACTTCCTATGTAAACCTAGCAGGATTGTATTTCCCCACATCTCTGAAGTTAGATTTGGCCAATGCTATTTCTAGTGAAATGTGAAATAGGTATGTCTGTTGCTTCCAGGGAAAGCCATTAAGAGCTGGTATACAATTTACAAAATTTATTTTCCCCTGTTCTGGACCCAGAGACATTCACAATGGTGGAGAATCTTTTTGCCTGTATCCTTGAGAAAGGACAAATGTGGAACAAAGCTTCCATCTAATTCTTATTACTATTAAAATATAAAAGAAATACAGTTTTAAGCCACTGCGATTTTGGTGTTTTTTGTCACCACCACATAATCTAGCCTATTCTAACTGACATACTAACTACTGTGGTTTATCTCCTTAAAATTGCCCTTGACAGGTTTTTCTGGACACCGTTATTATCCTTTCTCCCTCCCCCAGCCCATGGAGGTCTATCTTATTTCCCAATTCCTTCCAAATATCTTATTTTCCTAATCATGAATAAACAAGTAAAGAGTTTTAACTGGTTCTGTGGATTACTGCATCTAAGATTCAGATTTTTATGTGGCAATTTCTAAAGTAATTAATATATTTAACAGTTTGTAAACAATAGAAACTAGTAAATCTTCCCTCAAGGTTTTCAAGCTCCATCCAACTGGGGAAAAAGGTTAAATTTGGGAGAAAGTGGATAAAGTGTTCCTCCATGGCAATATCTTGACATGTGATTTTACAAGGCTTCATATACTTTATATAAAATTAAATATAAATAGTCTTCCCCAAATATAGAGTTTATAGGATATCTTACAGGAAGAAATCCAAAATCAAACTAGGAAAACAAATACAAAAATAGTAGTCACTTAAATAAAAATTAAATGCAATGAAAGAATGAATGGAAGAAAGAGAAAATAACCCTAGTAAATGTGCATGAACATGCAGAGTTCTTATTTAATACCATCAGGTCTTATTGTATTTATCCTTTGGGGCTCATGTAATGGAACAATTTAAAATGGTCACTGACCACAGGCAGGATTAGCACATTTTTATATTTGTAACCCAAAACATTTAGTTTTTGGATTTTATCAGGCATAATATAAAAGTGATTAGTGTTATAGTGCCTCAGAAGTGAGAAGTTGTTTATGGTTCCAATTCCATGCATGGTCTGTGATAAACAGACCCCAGAAAGTGGCTGGAATAGGGCTGAGACAGGCAATTCAATATGTAGACATAGTTTCATATGCTGCAAAGAAAAATTCTACGACCTCTTCCAAATCCATTGATCACAATCCCAGAAAATAATAACTGTTCTGCAAAATATTCCTATAAAATACATAATATTTAAACAACCACTAATCTTTTTGAATTGTACAGAAAACTATTCCATCTCACATATGACCCCTCTCCTTGTCTATATGTGTATATTTGCAACAAATTATAACTTCATTTTAAGCTTGCTTCTAAATTAATGTACTGTGGTAAAAAAACCAAAAATCTGGTAAACACTCCCATTGTTTTAAAAATGCAACTGACACAAGCACTGACAAGAAAAATGTCATTTGATTTAGGGTCACCTTCTTACAAGTAATCAATACATGATGTAGTCAAACATGTCCATCTCGGAAACAGCCCTTTTGGCTTATTGTGCCTCTGAGAGCATCGTGGATTTGCTACTAAATTCTTACCTTGGACTATAGGATTTTTGCCTTTAATAAGCATGCGAGTCTAGCTTATCTTTGCTAAATAGTTTTATTTTCATTACAAAAATTGAACCTATGTGTCATCTTTCTTCCTATGTTACATGAGAGATCTCATAGGTGTTAACAAGAGCTTCTACTCATGCAGTGAAATGCCGAAAGGTGGTACTTTCAGTCTGAGCTGTTTATTACTCCCAACACACAGCCAATTACTTTTTTAATCAAAGAATTTTAAAACCTCCAACATTAACATAAAAGCATTAGTAGGTCACATTTCAACCTTGACAAGAAGACTGCAAGATGCGTTTGCCAATATACTACACAAAACTCCTCATCTGTATGTGGTAAGCCCTTTTATTCACTCAAAAAACAAAAAGCTAGTAGCTGATATTAACAAACTGTTGATATTTCTTTGAGAGCTGTGACTTTTTATTTTTTTACAGTGTTCTGGCTGCAATTTTGAAGTGACTTAAGTCTACGAGCTTTTATATGCCTGCAGAATTATGTTTTCTTTTCTATTTGCCGGGTGATATGCAATTAGAGAGTCTTGTTTATTATCTCATAGCCACATCACTTTAAACAACAGAGTATAATAAAGTACAGAGTATAGAGCTACTGAAAATACATATTTTGAATTATGTTTATTAATACTGGAATGTTTTATATTTGACACACTACAATCTACACAAATGTATATTTTAAGCACATATATATAAAATATTCAAATATAAATATGCTTTTAAGGTAACCAATAATTTTACCTGTATAACACTTGATAAACAAATAACACTTGATGCCCAACTTTAAAAAAATAATCTTGCTGTATCTTTATGCATATCCAATTTCCTGATAAACGCTATCACTTCTTACTACTACAAATTACTAAGATTGGTTCCTTTCTTTCTGTCGTAACAGGCAAATCTGTAGATTGAGCTTCAGTTGTAACAGAAACTGCTTTTATTCAAGCTTTCCTTTTTCCCTGTCTTTGTCATTAACCTTTCTTGCTGGCTAACATGATCTCCTCATTCCATGAAAGTAACAGCTTGGAGTGTTGCATCTGAGGTGTACCAGCTATCTCAAGAGTATAAGCTGAGTGTGGGGTTAGGAAAAGACTTGTTTTTTGAGCTTAAAAAAAATAGGAAGGATCAAAACCAAAAACAGCCAAAGGTTACTCAACTGACGTTTAAGTCTAAAACTCGAGTTAGAAAAACCAACCATCTCTCCATCCAGCCATCCATTCAACAAATTTGTGTCATATCAGCGAATGAGAGTGAAAAGGTTTCTGTTCTCCTAGACAAAGATTCTAGAGAGAAGAACTGAAAGACAGTAAACATGTTTTAACAATGACATCAAACAGGATAATTTAACATAGAGTGGTTCAAAGCAGCAGAGGGAGTGCTGGGTTATTTTACATAGGATTGTCAGGGAAAGCCCTCTGGAGTCACGGCATAGTTTTTGAACTGAGAAGTAAATGATGAGAAGGAAGTAGTCACGGAAAAGAGTTGGAAGAAGAAAGAAAAGTCATGGATAATCCGTTACCTTATTTCACCTGTTCTAAGTTGCATACCTTTTCTTATTTTAATATCCATGAAATTAAGGTGCAAGTTATTTTAATAATTGCTATTAGCTGGATGGTAGTTGTGACTTTGTAGTAACTCTCAGCATGTGCCTGTTATTTCCAGTGGCATTAGGGAACAATATCAATGCCTTGCCATTTAAGCTAACAAACCATTTTAAGGATTATTTGAGGAATAAATAGGAGTTGATAGGAGCTTGCTTTATAAAAACCTTACACTAACATCATCTATAAGATCAAGAATTCACCAGCATTAACCGTGTAGAATGTTTGTCAGCAGTGTGGAAGAATAGTCCAAGAACTAAGTTGCTATACCCTTTTGATAATTGCCCAATCATCAATGCTCCTGACAGCACAGAAAAGGCAAATGGAGAGCTGAAAAGTGACTACAAGTTACATTATAAATGTAAGGAAGTGGCCGGGCGCGGTGGCTCAAGCCTGTAATCCCAGCACTTTGGGAGGCCGAGACGGGCGGATCACGAGGTCAGGAGATCGAGACCATCCTGGCTAACACAGTGAAACCCCGTCTCTACTAAAAAATACAAAAAACTTAGCTGGGCGAGGTGGCGGGCGCCTGTAGTCCCAGCTACTCGGGAGGCTGAGGCAGGAGAATGGCGTAAACCCGGGAGGCGGAGCTTGCAGTGAGCTGAGATCCGGCCACTGCACTCCAGCCTGGGTGGCAGAGCGAGACTCCGTCTCAAAAAAAAAAAAAAAAAAAGTAAGGAAGTTTTAGGAATAGCTTAAACAGTCTATTTTGCTCATTATTTTGTATTTTCATGTATGAACAAGAGTGACATGTGAAAAACTCCTGTCTAAATGATTCTAATATTAAAAGGCTCTTTGAATACATAGGAAAAAAGTCCTAAGTAACAAAAAGAATTATATTACAGTTTATCAACTTTTTTTCTATTTTAATAGTACATAAAATACTATCTTACAATGGATAGTGTCTTAGACAATAAGAAATCACTGCACTTTCCAAGGCACTGTTAAGTAGTAGTAAACAAGGGAGACATGGTCCCAACCTTTACTGAGTTTTCTTTCGAGTGGGAAATAAAAACAATACAACTGAGTAAATTAAATGCATTGTTAATTATACACTGTGATAATTTCTAAGAAAACGATAATAAAAACAATTATGCACAATGCATATAACTGCTTACAAGGCGGTAGAATGTGATGGAGAATCTCATTTAATATTATGGGGTGGTGAGGATTATCCAAGAAATCTTGTCAGAGGATATAACCTTTAAACTAAGACTTTGAAGCAAGGGGAGTCACTCATATGAAAGATAGTAGGAAAGTATTTCACAGAGAAAAAAGACATATACAAGGTATATTCTATCTAGTATATTCTGGGAATGAAAGTGTGTTTAGTATATTCTTGGAATGAAAAGATTTGTGAGATTGTGAATAAATGTATAGCAATAGATGAAGTGGTTTGGAGGCAAGAAATGAGGTTCAGGAATTTAGCTTTGGAGATGTCAAAATAGAATATATGTCAGTTATTCTATGTAAATCCTAGGTGTACATTTGGATTTTTGAATCTGAGATTCATAGGAGAATTCTGATACAATACTGGGAAATTTTTGCACATGAATGAAGTTGCCACAATATTTGTAGGTCTGCTAGAAAAAGATGAGACTGCAAAGCAGATTTTTAAAACATCTGGGAAAAAGAGAAGGTAATTTAAAGAATGTAGAATTATGAGAAGGCAGGAAAGAAAATCTTGCAACAAAGGATAAATAACTTGTTTACAGATGATGGGATATAACATTATCCATTGGATGTGACTACATGGAAGTCACTGATATCCTTTAAAAAAGAGTTCGGTTAAACAATGTAAGATGAAATTGAATTAATATTGGAAAATGATGACCAAATGTGCAGATGACTTTTTCAAGAAGTTTAGTTGTAAAAGAGGGAACAGGTACTGGAAAAGTAAGAGCAATGAGACATAAATTGCAGATACCAGGCAAGACTTAGAGCAATTCATCTTCGTGAGATAGGGGTGGAGATTATGCCTTGTGCTGCCTTGCTGAGTGCAGAAAATGAAAAGGTTCAAGCAGAGGGGAAAAGGTTCAACTGGAGGATAAGAAGTAGTGTACAGAGATGCATCCTTTCCTCAATTTCCACAAGTAGATCTGGCTTTTTAGAGGTTGCTCATAATCTAAGCTTTATTTTATTTTATTTTACTTTATTTTATTTTTTTGAGATGGAGATTCGCTCTTGTCGCCCAGACTAGAGTGCAATGGCACAATTTTGGCTCACTGTAACCTCCACCACCTGGGTTCAAGTGATTCTCCGTCCTCAGCCTCCCACGTAGCTGGGATTACAGGCATGCACCACCATGCCAGGCCAATTTGGATTTTTAGTAGAGACAGGGTTTCACCATGTTGATCAGGCTGGTCTTGAACTCCTGACCTCAGTTGATCGACTCACCTCGGTCTCCCAAAGTGCTGGGATTACAGGTGTTAGCCACCACACCCAGCCATAACCAAGTTTTAAATGAATATTGTTCCAATTAGGAGATGTTGTTTCAAGTTTGCCATTCTCATGGAAACCCCGCACTAGGTTTCTATGCCTTGACTCATAATAGGAAGGACTTGTCCCTATTAGTCCTCTAAAGCCCTGTGGCAACTATGGGCATCTAAAGGCTGTTGCTAGGAGTCCCATAGCACACACTAAAATTTAAAGGATGACACTTTTTGCAACCTAGTAGTTTTCCAGGTATTGGCATGATAACATGGAATTTCAAGAATTTTTACTTAGAAAGGGTTATAGTACATTCATTTGGTATCCATTAAAATTTAGATATTACTACTACCTACTGGGTACAATGAACACTATTTGGGTGATGGGTGCGCTGAAAGCCCAGACTTTACCACTATGCAACATATTGATGTATCACTACTGTACTCATACCCTCCAAATCTATAAAAATAAAAAAAAGGAAAAGCATATAAAAGATAAAAGTTATTTGAATAATCTGTATAAGTTTTTTTTTCATCAAGGGTGTTAGATACACATCAAATAGATCACATAAATACAGTAATTGGCTATAGATTATGCTTAGAGGGTGAAACAAAGACATCAGATCTCATTCTACACAGAAAAAAACAGGAAAGCGAAAACAAAACACATTGTGGGCAGCAGCCAGGGATGTGAGCAGAAATAAGTTGGTAGTATTTCTTTGTTCATGGTCACATACGTAAGAGTCACATATTTATACCAATAAAATTTGATGTACTTAATATCTACCTTTTGTAATGTAAAGGAAGTGAATAAAAAATGATCTTAACTGAGGAAGAAAAAGGACCAAGGATTAAAGACATACCTGTATCCCCATCCGTCCATTTTCCTCTTCAGACTACTTGTACCATTATTTTCAAATCTTTGTATGGGTATTTTAGGAAATACTTTTTTTCCCCCCTGGAAATAGTAAAGTGTCTGAGCTCCAGAGGGTGGTTAAAGAAAATTGATAAATAATGACTGCTGAATAATAAAACAAGGAATGTTGTGAAACATTTCCTTTTCATCACATAATCAATGAGCTTCCAAGTCAAAAGCTTTGCATTTCAGAAATACTATAGTTGGAGACAATTTGTTCTAGACACAGAAAGAAAACACTAGCTAGTAACAGCTATCCACTTAGGAGAAAAAATACTTTTTCTTTATAAGAGCTGCCTTGCTCAAACAATATTAGTATTAGTGAGATTTTACCAACAGATAAAACCTAGAAAGAAGAACTTAGCATTTTTGTCGAAGATATAAACACTACCAACTTACTCCTGCTTCTGTCGTTTTTGAAGGATGGAATAAAATACTGGAAACAAAAACAAGACTGCCTTTTTTTTTTTTTTTTTTTTTTTTTTTTTAGAGGGAGTCTTGCTCTGTCCCCAGGCTGGAGTGCACTGGTGCGATCTCGGTTCACCGCAACCTCCGCCTCCTGGGTTCAATCAATTCTCCTGCCTCAGCCTCCCAAGTAGCTGGGATTAGAGGCACCCAGGCACCCACCACCGCACCCAGCTACTTCTTTCTGTATTTTTAGCAGAGATGGGGTTTTGCCGTATTGTCCAGTCTGGTCTCAAACTCCTGACCTTGTGATCCACCCACCTTGCCCTCCCAAAGTGCTGGATTACAGGAGTGAGTCACCATGCCCAGCTGTAAAACTGTTTTTTAAAACTACAGAAATAAATATATGTTGATATTTGGTATTATCTAAGATGATAAAACATCTTGTTTTAACAATATGTATAATATTTCACAATAAAGAAGGGTTGTGTAGGAAGGCATTTCCATTTCATACTTTTTCTCTTTTTTTCTTTTTTACTGTTTTGTGTCCAGAGTGTAATTTATTTTAATTGGAGGAACAGATCACGTAATATTCTGTATTTAACCTTAACTCTATTCCCTTGCCCCAGTTAAGTAGAACCAGAAAAAACTGAAACGCAGCAGTAAGAAATTTCAAGCTTCACAGACTGCTGAAAAAGGCAAAGGCCAAAGAAAATTGTGATCTTTTGTGGAGGGAAAGACAAAAAACAGCTGAAGGGAGGTGGTTGCATCAGTTGACTATGACTAGGAATGTCTCAGAGCCACATAAGTGCCAGTCCTGACACGGCTGAGAGTGTAACTGTAATCAGCAGGAGACACAAACACACACATTTTTTTTTCTTTCTCTCCTCCTTTTATTAGTTACCTTTTGAATATGTTCTGACTGCATCCTCAGGAAGAAGAGAAAACAGATACTGATGAGCACTAATTGTCTCCACCATGCCTACTTTAAACATCTGATTTGGCAAGAATTTACCCCAGTCTCTGATATTTCTTTATGTCTCAATATAGTGTCTCCCACACTTTATTGTAGTACTTTTACATATACTTCTGTTCCACTTGCCCTAATTAAAATATATTATAATTGAAAGGAGTGGGATGTTGAATGGTACCCAGGGCCAAGGATGGAATTCCACAGACAGCAACACATTTTATCTCAGTAACTAGCTTAATTCAATGTTCTTTCATAAAACGTCTTTTCCTAATAACCCATAGAAACTTCCTAAAGACTTGCTAAGCAGGGAAGTGTGATTACACAACTGCGGTTACAAGTATCTCAATGCCACTCAACTCACCAAACCCCTAAAAATGAAGAACTTAGAAAAACTTTGCTTTGTGTTTAGATCATCTCTATACTTTTCTATTTTGAAGCATTTTCTCCAAACCCAATCCAGCTTCATGCCCAGATAATGTATGCCCTTATTTTGCTCTATGGGCTTTCTTATATCATCATCCAGCCTGGTTCTCCCCTCTTTGACCAACATACCAGATATTTCCAAACTCAATTCCTCAGTGACTGCTTAACTATTTTATCCATTATCTCCTCAAAAGCTGTCCGATCCTCGGTTATACTTAGTCAATGTGATATTAATCTTTGTCACTGCGTACTAATACACAAGACCTGTCAAATATTGGAAGTATTACTTTAGTGAGAAAAATTTCATAAGTCAAACGTAAGAAAGTCAGATGAATTTCCTTATGAGAACAAGAGCTTTAAGGTAAATGGGGTACAAAATTTTAATAGAGAAGATCTTTGTTTCCATGATAAGATTGTAAATGACTATACAAATTACCTAACCAAATTACATCTCCTAATATAAGCACTGAAATTACTGACAGGTTTAGGTTTTAGAAGACATAATGGTGGACAGCAAGGTGAAGATAGTGACTTATTGGTTAAAACATAATTGTTAAAGTAAGTTCCTGGCCATTATATTTTGTTATTAATAAATTAAAAGAAATGACTGGTTAATGTGAAAACTTTAATAGAATATGGATATATTCTGTCAAGTTACAAAAATATATTTTGCCTAACTTAGTTAATTAAAAGAATTTGACATTACAGTTTTTTTTTTTTTTTTTTTGGACACAAAAGTATGACACTACCACCAAAACAAGGAAAAGTATGTTTGTTTTCATTCTAGCCTCAGAAGCAATGAGAAGGTTTCATCTACTGCCCTATTTATGTAAATAATGAGATTCTAAAATAAACAGAAAATCATCAGGCTCCACATTAACAGAATGCCTTCAAGCAAGAAAGCATGACAGCCATATATGCTTTAAACTTTGGGAAACACAAATGCAGAATGAAGAAACTAAAACCAGTCAAACAATCAGGTTCTACACTTAACTCCCAAAAGTGTTTTTTGAAAAGTCATTGTTTCCCATCTGGAGCTCAGTTTATTGGCTGGTTGGTTGGTTTTCGCTGTCTGGAAGTTAAGGAAGTTTGTCTTTTCCATCTCTAAAATATCATACTTACGAGGAGGGTAAATATTACTTAATTAGCATAATGGATGGCAAAAATATAACAGTAAATAAAGTATACTTTTCTATAATTTCCTCTCAAAAAACAGCTTAATCTTCCTTTATAATACATACAGGGATACATCACTGACACTCATTTTTCACATAATTCTAAGGCAACCAGACAGAGATGAAAGAGAAATTTAAGTACCGTATTTTCCATCCTCCTGAAATTCAGGAAAGGTCTGCTTTCAGAAACAACACCATTTAACGTATGTCACGCACCTGGAATAGTCACACAATCCCAATAGCAGCAAGAATGATTCACTAAGGACAGAGGCAGGGCACTGACGATTTGTTAACTTTCACTGAGACCTTTGTGTGAGTGAAGAAATCTTGTTAAATTTCATGCCCTGAACTTCGTCTGTATGTAGGATGATATTTTTGAATTTCCCCCGAGAATAATAATTGTAACCTTTTATCAAGAGTGGGTTTGTTCTCAGCAGAGGCAACAGCCCACCCCAGCAACCCACTCACCGCAGGGAATAAAACTACCATTGTCCTGTGGAGAAGCCGGCAATGTGAACACCAGAAGACTGCACCTGTTTGTTCACTGTTATCAAATGCCAGCCTGGGGGCTACCCCTACTGAGAGGGCTCTGACTTCTTAAACCACAGAGTAACATAAACTCTTCTGTAGAAATCTTTTGTGTGCAAACAGAAGTTTAACAGCAGGCTTTCTTCCTGGGAGGAAGAAAGAGCACGCCTTTTACCATCAGACCTTCAAGATATATTCATTCTTTGCAAGCTCCGTATTATGAATAAAATTACACTAAGCTTCCCATGAGTGTCCAGCTTTAGTTTAAGAGGAAGCAATGAAAGACTCATGAAACGAAAACGATATGAATATAGCATCAAAACTATGTCTGTCTTGTGAAGAAGTAATTACTTGAGTCACTTATAGAAAGTTGAAGTGTTCTTGTCAGGTTTAAAATTTCAAGTTAGCTTTCCATGGCATATTGAAAAGACAGTTTTGCCGAAAACTTTGTCCTAATCTTCAGCTCCAAAAACAATGAGCTAGGTGTAAGTTTGGGGTGACACAAAGCCTAGTTTCAACCTTTAATGAGATATGAAGAGTTCAAGGGATTGGGCTATTTTAATTATTTCCGTTTGGTAGGAAAATATATATGTCTCCTAATAATTTTAAATAATTAAATCCACATACCCATACCAATAAGCAAGTGAAAATAAACCTTCATGGGTACATGTAATAGCTCTTCACTTCAGTGCCATCTTTTCTTTATCCTGCCCTCAGTACCGTTTGTGATCTCAAATTCTGGGTATACAATATCACAAATCCTAACTGTTGACTGTGGCAGGTGTCTCTACAGATACAAACATAGAACTTGAATGTCTATATTTGGGGTGTGTATGTATGTGTGTGTGTGTGTGTGTGTGTGTGAGAGAGAGAGAGAGAGAGAGAGAATATGATTGCATAGTTCCTTTGTAATTACTCTTTTACTCTTTCTCTTGGCAGGATGTTTCAAAGGAGATCTGTATGTTTTAAAACATAAAAAATAAAAAAGTAATAAAAAGAAAAGAAAACCAAAAGGGTTTCTTGCAAGACAGACCCTAGAGCAGTTTGAAAACATCAAATAAAACCCCTCCAGCATGTTCTCCCCATGTGATGCCTTTGTATATTCACTTCAGCCTGTGGGCACATTTCCCATGACACACACAATGTTTCAGTGCCATATTGATAGATATAAACACATATGGATTACTCATTTGCCATTCTGTCTATTGAGTTCCATACTGTTTTCTGTAAAATTAATTTTATATAAAAATAAATTATTGGGAGCCAAATATCGTTTGTGACCATGCATAGAAAAACAGAATTATATCAAGTTGAGTACATTTCTCTTTGGATGTGTCAGTGACACACAGTGTGCATGGCTATGCATAATAGTTAGATATTATACTCATTTAGACATATAAATGCATATGTATATGTGTCTATACGTATGCATCTATACACATGTACATATAAATATATGTATATATATAAAAATAACATGTATAGACACATATCCTCTTTTTCTGTTATATATTTATCAGCTATTTTGCTATATCTCTCTTTGGTCTTTTTATTTGCCTTTTGCTCAGTTCTAGGTACATGTCAATATTTATTTTTCTTTAGGAAACATTGAAATAGGTATGACCTGTTGACATGTATGGATTTATTATTACAATTATTTCATAGAAAACAGATTTTATGTTGTTTTTTAAACATAGTTATGCTTTAAAAAATAAAATAAAATGATGGAGTAATGTTTTATAAACAACTTTTCTCTAAGTCACCAAATTTAAGAACTTGAAACAAGGATATAGACGTAATTGTTAAATATACTTTCATGCCCAGCAAAAAAGGGAGACATATGGTCATTATTTGCTTTCTGTTAGAAAATCCACGGTATTGTATACAAGCATATGAAAACCATTTAAAAACTGTTACAGTGGTTCTAAGCAATGAGAGAGTTTAAGCTGTCAATTGCCTTATGTATGGAGTAAAAGAATACAAACAAACATGAAATAAGTCTAAACACTTGTGAAATGCTACTAAGATATCATTCCTAAGTTTTCATGTTTGGAGTAAAGATTCTAATTTTAGAATGCAACCCCCAAGCATCCTGTGGTTACTGAGTCTGCAAACCAAGTCTACTCTGCAGGTGTCTCACATCTCCACTGTTTTGAAGACACTTGCTTCACTTCTTTTTTACACACTGACAGAGAGACCCAGCCGTGTTATAGCAATTGAGCTACTGAAAACACTATCAGCGATAGCCTGCCCTTTCTTTAGAAGTTCAAGTTTTCAAGCAAACAGTAAGTGGGTATTTTAATTATTTTTAAAAGTCCCAGAAAATACCTAATAAATTAGATCTTAGCCAATTAAAATAAGTCGTCAAAATATTCTTAATGCAAGTTCATCAAGTAAGAGGGGTAAAAAATATATTTGGTACTGTTTCTGCTTATTTAGAACTAATAATGGAATATCTAGGCATTCAGATCCTATTTTATTGTGAAATGCGGGCTTAAAAGGGAGCAATGATTAATGAGTTTCAAATACAGTATAAAAGTAATCTCTGGGGAAACAAATTCTTAGCTGAATTGGTAGCTCTACTCAGCAGGGACATTTGAATAATTGCAGAGGAACTAAGAAATTAAGAAATGAACAATGAATAGGATTTTCTTGGCACCACTAGGAAGTCTTGTGTTAAAGGCTTGGCACCAGTGTTACGCCTTGGCTTAAACTCAATATTTAAAATCAAGTAAATTGGTTGTGTTGCCCAGTTCATGTTCCTTTTTTCCTTCCCCAAAAGTCATCAAAAGTTTTTGTTGTCTTTGTTTTGCTATTCTTGAGCCTTACCAGGAAAGCAAAATAATGTATTTTAAAAAATGAATCTATCTTTAATGACACATAGCTAAGTATAAATACCTTTCGTTACTATTATTACAGCAGGTTGTTATCTCTATGCCAGAAAATAAATACACAAAGAACAATTAAACCCTAATAGAGGTCCCTAGATATGCATATAGAGTTGCATTTTTTAATTAAATGCATGAACTTCAGTTTCCAAGTGCTCAGAAAGCAAAACTACAGCACCGTTCTCTGCTGAATTAGAAGGGGTAATGTCATGTCCTCACTTGTTCTAAGGAGAAAACTTAAGCACTAAGAAAATGTGACTCACATTTTGCCTTAGAACTTTCCAAGAGGATAGGTAGCAGGTAGGTATTATCAAATAATAAAAGGAAAGAAAAAAATACTCAGAAAATTATTCTTTCATAATTGAAAACTCAAGTGCAAGAGGTATTAGGTGATTTATCTAAGGTATAAGTGGAATGAGAATATGAAATCTTCTGGTTGCTAGTGAGCCTAGACTACTAAAATCAACCATATCTGTCAACAAAGAACCAATAAAGAACACGTTTTATATAGATGTGGCAAGGATTAACCAATAAATTAATATTCATAAATATTGTTACTCTATTGAGAACTGCGTAAGAAAGGTAGATACAAGAAGGGAACTAACATATACTGTGTTCTAAACACTATGCCAGGAAGTTTGCATACATTGTTTGCATTTAATTCTCATTTTCAGATGAAAACTGAGGCACAGCACATAAGTGATTGTGACTGTCCTTTCTTGCAGTGCTAGTATTGAGTTTCAAATTATCAGGTTTCAAAACCAGACTTTTTTTTACAACTTCACGTTGCTAGGGCTAGAAGAGAATATCTTGAAAATATTGTTTTTATAATCTAGAAATATGCCTTATCATCTAGAACACATAGGCTGGGTTTGAATTCAAATAATAAATCAGAATTCACAGGCAAAATTTGTATTTCTGCATTCAGAATCTTTCAAGCATTTTATCTCTGAGCTCTCCTTTTATCACTTTGCCTTTCCAAAACCATTTCTGACTTTATGCATAAGTCTTAGAGTGTTTTTTGGATACAAGAGCTACTTAATTCTCTGATTGTTTTACATTTGTTCATGGCAAAGATCTAATCAGACAACCATAAATGACAATAATCAGAGTACAAAATTTGTATACACTTATGGATTGTCAACTGTTTGCCCTTTGTATCTCAATTATTTTATTATTTTTTTCCATAGGACATTCCCTATTTCACAAGCTAGTTGATTTAAATGTCATTTGAAATTATAATTAGAAATATTTTAGAAAGAAAACCATTTGAGGGGGGAGTGTCCATCATTCTATGTTTATCTATTTAGAAACGCACTCATGGCTTAGAAGACCCCATTTCTGTTAATTTGATAATTATATATTACTGCTGATTTCCTCTTCAAAAATATAAAATTTTGTAATTCCAAAGGAATTACAATTTCTTTGGCATTGAATATTTCTTACTAAGTCACAGTTTAATGGATTAAAATGTAAACGAACTTTAAAGTTACACTAAATCTCTCCCTGATTTAAGTTTAAATTAGACATTAAAATTAACATGAAAATGGCTCCATAAACACTATTGTTGTAAATATTTTTTCATTATTTTATATTTAATAATGAACCAAAGGTAACAGAAGTCACTGTGCATAGTAATAGTATTAAATACACAAAACAATTGAATAGTTACTTAAATTATGCACTGGTGATCTTCAATAAAATCACAAAGAAGTTGATAACCTACACCGTGAGCTCTGATGTATTTATTTTGCACAAGTGAGAGTTAGGTTCTCGTAATTTTTAAGAGGTGCTTGAGCCAAGACACTAATTCTTGATTCACCTCTTTTCCCTGAGCACCAAAGGACTGCATTTGAAGCATGATACAATTTTAATTACAAAGATTTATCATTATGACATGTAATTTCTACGTACATGAAATGACAGTGTAATGCATAGATGTGAAGTTCAGCTACACACTCACTATGTGAACAATGATATCAGTGACACAGGCTGCCTCCTTCCATTCCATATTTCTACCTGTGCTTTATAAAAGACATATCTATAGGTATGTTAAGTGCTGCTTCATTATCTTCTCCATCCTTTCCTTGCAAAACATACTGCCCAGTACTCTTTGAACAAGACTATGAAATTTGTATCAAATTTGATAATCTATTGTAGATATTTGATGACTTTAGATTACAATTCGGTCACACATGAATTATGGCATCTATATTGTTTATTTTCTTCTCACTGATAAATGAAAATGTGTGCCTAAACATATATAGATTGGCATATATTTTCTTTAAATCTTTGTTACATTCCTCTTTCTAGTATCTTGAATCAAATTATATTTTTAGAATAATATAGCTGAAAAAGGACTCGACTAAGAGTAGGGCAAGAAAAACCCTCATCTTTAGTAAATTATTTATTCTCTCTGGGACTCAGTTTCAAAATGAGAGAGGGGTTAGACAATCTCTAAATTCTCTCTTAATATTACAGTCTATGATCCTCTTCAACTTTGCTTTTATAGAATAGATTAAGAGATTTTTATCGCTCTTTATTTCCAAATGTGTGCTAAATTTAAGTGTAGTGTGTAAGTCTCAAATATACATGTTTTAATAAATAAAATGTGAGCTCAAAATAAAATAACATAAAATGTGTTTATCTTAAGGCCATCTACAAATTCTGGAAATAATTAGTTAGAGAGTTTCTAAACCTAAAAGGATTTACATGCATTTCAATAATTTTAAAGTTTCCTCCATCTTTTTATCAAAAGTAACCCCGAATATGTTACGATTCTTCACAAAGGGAATTGAGCCTAATAATTATTAAAACTAAAATACATATTTTATAAAACTCTGCTGTAAATATTTGCAAAACCAAGTGTAGTTTAGGGAGGCAAAAATCACTTATTGTAGCTATAGAAGAAAGGAAGTCATAAATATTTTATTTAAAATATTTAGATCAACTTAGCCTATCCATTTATACGTGGACATATCAAAATGGTATATATTTTTACCAATTGCCAAATAGGGAATAACTTTAGTTAGTATTCTGGTCCTTAAATTAAAAAATTCAAAAAGTGGAGTGGCTATAATGTATGAATAAAATTAACTAAAAAATCACTGTTCTAGTATCTCCCCTTAATAAGATAAAATATGATTTTCATGAAATCAGTAGAGTCATCTCATAGACTTGAGATCTTTTTCAAGCCTGCCATTTTTCTCATATTGATTTTCCTTCCTTCCACCCCATCCACAAAAAAATTCTCTAAAAAATAAAAACTAGAGTAATATGATTTATAGAAGATATTACCCCATGAGCAACAAAACAAAACACACTTCAAATATAACTAATTGTCTTTTTTTGTCTTCTAGTGTTAATAAAGAAAAGGCCATGAAGTCAGCGGGCCCAATTAGGGCATTTCAGTCCATTCTGTTATTACATTTTATTACTTTAGTTCCCTGTGTCTGTAGAAATAAGCTTAAGTAGTTTGATAACATACTTTTCAATATAAGAAATAATTTAATCAAATTCCACAATCTGTATCTCTTTTAAAATCGTTTCATTTCTTAAGTAAAAAATCTACACTAAGCAAAGTCTCATTCAGCTAAAAACAAACAAACAAACAAAACCTGCCTTGAAGAGGTGACACCTGGACCAATGAATAATTTTATGCATCCCCTGCTCATTCACACATAGCAGAGGATAATAAAAGTTCAGTGTCATGTGATTCCCTTTCTTCTCAGAATCTTTATAGCATTGTGATAAAAAGAAAATCAGCAATTATGCTGCCTGGCTTCAAATGTGAACTCTATAAATTACTGTATGCCCTCCTTGGGGAATATTACTTAATATTTTTTAAGTCCAGTTTATTTATCTTCAAAATAGAAATAGTAATAGTAACCTATTGTGATGGTTAACTTTAGATGTCACCTTGACTAGATTAGGAAATACCCAGAAACCTGGTAAAGCTTTATTTTAGAGGGTGCCTATGAAGATGTTTCAGAAGAGATGAGCATGTGAGTATGAGTAGAGTAAGTAGGGAAGATATGCTCTCAACGCAGATGGGCAACAGCCAATCTTCTGGGGACCCAGAGGAACAAAAACAGAGGGAAGGTGAATACATTGATCTGAAGCCAGTACACACTCTTTCTCTCTTGTGGGACCCCAATTTCAGGCTCCCTGGTCTTTGGACTGCAGGACTTGGAACAGTGGCTCCCTGCACCCTAAGCCCTTTGGTCTCAGATTGAGAGGTACACCATAGCTTGTCTGGTTCTGAGGCCTTCAAACTTGGAATGAGCCAGGTCACCAGCATCCCAGGGTCTCCAGCTTATAGGCAGCCTGTTGTGGAACTTCTCAGCCTCCATAATTGCAGCAGCCAATTTTCCTAATGAATGCTCTCTCAAATATCTATTATCATTGCCTATATCTATATCCCTTTTGTCTTTCTGGAGACCCCTAACTAACACACCTACTAATCGTGGTTATTGCAAAAATGAAGAGAGAGAATATTTGCAAATCACTTCTACATAGTAAATACTTATTAATTATGGATGTTATTATTGTTATTATTGACAATAGTATTTCTGCCCTGGGCTGTATTATGCCATAAAGATACTTTGCTTTCTACATTTATTATCCTAAAAAAAAAGGCAAGTCATTAAAACCAAAGGCACAAAGCCTAAACGAATTCTAGTTATATGAATAATTTTTAAAAACTAGTAGAATTTATTATTGTGTTCTTATTTGTACACCACCAGATATATAATCCTACCCAGTATCATCCCATTGAACATTAAAGCAGAAAGTTCAGAGAATTTAGGGCCCTATCAAAATCAAAATGACATACTTATTTACCAGAATATTTGCCAGAATATTCTGAGACTGCCACTTAAAAAAAAAAAAGACCAAATTAAAATTTGAAGTCCTTATATTTCATAGTAAATTGAAAATCAAAAATACCCTTTTGATATCTGCTTTTTTCAACATTACTAATAATACAAAAATCAAACCTTTAATTTTCACCACAGAGAAAATGAAATTGAGTAAATTAAATGGTCTTAGATGGAAAAAACAAGTTATGGATCCCCATTTTTCACTTTTTTCATACAAATATCTTTCAAAATTGTTACAGTCATTGTGATTCAATAACCTAAATAATTTTACATGGCTTACAATAAAATTATAGCTAGAAGAAATAAAATATGTTATACAGATGGATAATAAAATATTAAGGAAGAGGGAAAATAGTATGACAGCTAGAATAACTTGTACTTCAGGTAGACTGTTAAAGAAGACAGAACCTCTTTCCATGCTGATGTATAATAACAATCTTCAGATCTATTTGACATATTAATATGAGAACAAAGTTTAAGAAAAACTCCCCAAATAAGTATTTTTCTACCTTTACACTATATTTCCATCTCTTTTTCCAGTAGAAGTGATAAATCAGCTAGATCTCAAAGGAAAACAAAAACAATAATTAAAGTTTCCTGGTTAGTAACATTTATTATGCCAAAAAGTGCTGGGCCATGCAAATTCTCATTTATCTACTTCCTGATAGATACAGATAAATGGAGAATTCTATTCATCATTTACGAAACATTGACCATTTTTCTTGTAATCTATTTTATATACTTCCACAGTACACAGTTTCACCATTACAATAGCTATGCTATAATTCTAGGAAAATAATACGAGGTATATTTAACTTCTAGCCTATTTGAATGTTACTATATTGTATTAATTCTAAAACACATACATTTTTGGATCTAATATCTTTAATATCCTGATTCCTTGTACAATCTTTTACATTTATGTTGGTGCTTTTACTTTTTCTCTTTTTAGAAAGTGTGGACTACAAACAACAACAACAATTTTTTTCCTATAATTGATGACTTAAATTTGTTGAAGTATGGCAGATAGCTATTTGAGAAAACATTTTATAAAAGGACTTTTTGTGTTACCTTGTTATTAAATAAATGCTATATTAAAAAAAACCTTTTAACATGAACTAGAGAGTCCTAAAGATAATGGGGCAGTGTCTATTCCAGAAATAATTCTTAACAGATTTTTCAGAATACTACTAATAATCTTCTATTAACATTTACATCTTTCAGTGAAACCATTACAGAGACAGACTTTGTCTATTAGTCCATTCTCACGTTGCTGCAAACATACCACCCATGATGGGGTAATTTATAAAGATAAGAGATTTAATTAACTCACAGCTCAGCATGGCTGGGGAGGCCCCAGGAAACTCACAATCATGGGAGAAGGGGAAGCAAACACATCCTTCCTCTCAGGCCAGTAGGAAGGAGAATGAATGAGTGCCCGGAGAAGGGGGAAGCCCCTTATAAAACCATCAGATCTTGTGAGAACTAACTTAGTATCATGAGAACAGGAAGGGGAAAACCAATCCCATGATTCAATTATCTCCACCTGGTCCCTCGTATGACATGTGGGGATTATGGGAACTACAATTCAAGATGAGATTTGGGTGGAAACACAGCCAAACCATATCTCTTTGAGATCTATTTCTAATTTAAATGGATACTTATACTGTGGAAACTAAAGGTAAAAGTAAAAAAAATCATTTTTAAAGTGTCATTTTTCTGACCAACGGAAAACTCAAGTCACAGCAGCTTAAAACATATTTAGAAGCAATGCATGCCATCCAGAACTCTGCTGACTCAAATACAAAATATAGTTAGGTCCCAAATCATAAATGACACGTTCTGCATTCTACAATTTGATGATATAAGCCTAACATGCTTTCAATAATTATAAAAATACACTGTGTCTATTTTTTTTTTTACCAAAATCAAGCTTCTCCTAAAAAATAATAAATCATATTTATTTCCAGAACTGCATGTAATGTTCAATATGTACTTCATAATTTAACTTTTATAATCATCTTACAACTGAGCGTTCTCGTTATGTTCATTTGAAGATGAGGAAACTGAAGTTTAGAAAGTTGAATCACTTGCCTCAGAATAGAACTTGACTCAGGGAGCCCAGATTCTGAGCCTGTCTTGTGATTCTCCATGTTATTCTGCTTGTAAGTCCTTGCCTGCTGGATTGGATTTAGTAAAAGTGTAGTCCCTTTAGTGCTGCACTGTCCAATATGATTGTCATTAGCCAAATATGGCTGTTTAAATTAAAATTAATTAAAATTAGATAAAAATAAAATTCACATCTTCATTCATAGCAGTCTCATTCAGAGGACTCAACAGCCACATTTGGCTACTGGCTCCTCTGTTGTGTAGCACATATTAAATATTGCTATCATCCCAAGAAAGTTCTATTGGACAGTGCAGCTTTTGAGAAGAAAACAGATTAAAATGGGACCTCCTGACTCCACACACATGCTTAACTATAAAAATAATAATAATAATGGGCTTCACATGGCAGATGGAAGGTAAACAATTGTCAGAAATATAATATTTACTGAGAGAAGACAGGCATGTAGAAATAATTTAGAATAGCTCATATCTCAGCACAACGACTTGAATGTACAAGTAGAACAAAACAAAGCTAGTAAGTATTTGAATTGACATTACTTTTCAAAAGAATCCTAAAGTTTTACCAGTAAAATTAAGTCTATTAATAAATGTTGGTGCATTACAGCTAAGAGTTTAGCAAGCTTGATTTTTAAAAAGCCATAGTTGAATCACAGTGGCTATAGAATGAGTAATAGATTAAAAAAATCAAATTCAGTATTTACAATATTGTTGTATTGTATGTTTGCTTGTATTTTATTGTCAACTTACCATTCATGATATATTCAAGCATTACACAATGATCAAAACAAATTCTTTCTAAAATACAACCTTAAGACCTATTGCTTAAGCTTGGATTGTTTACATTTTTCAGCCAATTTAATGGTTCACTGACTATAGTTTTGCCTGAAGCAATTGTCTTAAACAATTTTTGGGAGTGACATAATATGAAGAACGGGTAAACAGATCTAGATTTCAGCACAAGCTTCACCTGATTAGCCACAAGACCTTTGGCCTGGTTTTCTTAGAGGTAAAATTATAATAAAGATATCTGCCAGGTCAGCATTACAGGGCTATGTATGAAACAGATTTTTTGAAAGGAAACTGAAAGCATTTTGCAAAGTGTAAACTTCTATAACATATGGGATATTACAATTATCATGCCTTTGGTAAACGTTGGAAAAGAACAACATGTAGCCTCATTTCTGAACTCTGACTGAGGGTTTTAGGTTCTGCCAAGCTTGAGGCTGCCTCCTCTGACTAAACTTGATGACATATTTACATACTTTAAAAAACTGCCATAGACGTCTGTCAGAATTAGCATGCACTCTTCATTCCCTCTAAAATATAGATTTGGTGACTGGGCGTGGTGGCTCATGCCTGTAATCCCAGCACTTTGGAAGGCCAAGGCAGGCGGATCACAAGGTCAGGAGATAGAGACCATCCTGGCTAACATGGTGAAACCCCGTCTCTACTGAAAATACAAAAAGTTAACAGGGCGTGGTGGCGGGTGCCTGTAGTCCCAGCTACTCGAGAGGTTGAGGCAGGAGAATGGCATGAACCCGGGAGGTGGAACTTGCAGTGAGCCCAGATAGCACCACTGCACTCCAGCCTGGGCAACAGAGCGAGACTCTATCTCAAAACAAAACAAAACAAAAAAATAGATAGATAGATAGATAGATAGATAGATAGATAGATAGATAGATAGACAGAGAGAGAGAGAGAGAGAGAGAGAGATTGATTTGGTTTATTCCCAAATAGTATTCTTACTGTTACAAGTCCTCTGCCATGAAATCAGAAAGTGCAACAATACAGTGATTCTGGTCCCAGCATTGCTGTGCCTCCCTTGGTAACTGGGGATAGATGCAGAGAATTCTGCAATTCTTTGCAGTTCAGGGTCTGAAAGCCAGATGAAGCTAACGTCCTGGGGTAAGGGTGGAGAGGTGAGTACTCTGACATATTTCCTGTTTTCCTCAGAGCAAAACAATGGACTCATGGTTCTATTATAACCATTCACTTTCTAGTACTACATTTGGGACTCTGAGGAGCAAAGATTTTCCTCCTTTTCTACACACCAAAGCGAACAAGCATGTTTCCTCAATCAATGAGCTTTAAGCAATGGGGTTTGTTGCCCTTAAACGTTTTTTTTTTTTTTTTTTTTCCTTAGGATATATAAGCTTCCTCTCTTATGGAAGGAAAAAATACAGATTTTAGTGCATCTTAAGAAAAAGTAAGAATGATCACAAAGGTTTAAGATTCCAAGTAGGGAAGTTTCCTGAGAGATTCCATAATGCTAGGCTTCCCCTAATATTTTCTAAAGGATGCTCTAGGGATTAAATAGAATGTTCTTCAAAGAGTGAGGCATCTTTAAGACTCCTGAAGGGGTTATAAATTAAGGGAGTTGAATTATATGCCCTGAGCAGATCATCTTGCCAGTCATGACTGACAACATGTGAGCAGAGGAGAAAGGATGATTCTATTCCCTGAACACCCAACCCCACCACTTATTTTGGCTTATTTCTCCTCAGATTTCTCTCCTTATTATCTCTGATTCTTGGTACAGCAGGAGGAGAAATTCTCATTTCCCCTTCATTCAGTTCTATAAATCCACTCATCAGTTCTCTAAAGAATCAGTTGTCTGAGCATAAGTCCCAGCAAAATTTGCTGAAATGGCCATTATAAATCTCTGATCTCTTAATTATAACATTTCCTCTTTTCAAATATATGTTTCTATGTACTGACATAAATACATTATTGGAGTTCTCATTTTTCTAGTCAATACACAGTCTGACATGACAAGCAAACAATGCTCTTTAAAACACTGATGAGAGTATCATTTCCAGAAACTGTGGACCTGATCTAAAAATTGACTCTTTCCAAAGAACGTGCCACTCTTTTCACTGATTCTCTCTGACTCATGCAAGCTTCACTATAGATTAGTTTTGATCTAATCATTTTCCAAACAATTTATCCTGAAGCTAAGAGTATTCTTAGATTTTTTTTTTTTTTTGGCTGCAAATATCACAATATGCTGAATAGATCTTCTAATGTAAACATTTGTAGTACTTTTGTTAAACATTCTGTTTAACAACAATCCCTGAACTAGCCTGGTTGAATCCACTCAAACATTACCAAGACCTTTCACAGGGTAGTTGAAGAATGCTTAGCAACTCTCATGTAAGAAAAGGAACTCAGAATGAATATGTCTCTTGTGTAGGTCAAGACAAATGTCAGGGCCAATGAAGGATGAAACATGATGATGGAGATTTGAAATGAAGGGCTGGGGCAACAGGTGCTTGGCATGAAACACTGAAAGACAGGAGAGAAGTGCTGTGAGGTAGCGAAGCTAGCACTCTTCCTGAGAGTAGACAAAGGCCAGTCTCGGGCTTCTCATCACCAGAGAAACAGATCTTATGCACAAAGTAGTTAGAAGACACATTGAAATTTGGAACACTTTTTTTTGTCTAAACAGGTCACACCCAAAGCCCCAAGGAAACAATAGGAATCTATCCAAATACGCAGAAACAAATACAATAGTTTTCTCAATGTGGTGAAACAAGGGAAAACTATAAACAAAAAGATACAAGGGAAGAACACTAAGATTTCTAAACACCCCCAACGTGAAAGATGCTTTAATGGACAAGTTCCCTGCTTTCTTTCTTTAACGCTCATTACAACACTATGAGGTGGAATTTTCTTTACAATTTTCAAGATAAAAAATCTGAGTCTCAGAGAGACACCCAGACTGTAGGTGGTAGGCCAGGCATTTGCACAGAGAGCATTTCTGATTTCACAATTGCACATCACTCTATGACATATACTGAGTCAATGACAAGTGACTTGTCCTTTTTGACATTAGGTTATCTATTTGACCATTACTGAATAATGCCAAAGAAGCTTGAGAGACTTAAATGTGAAAAGGTACTACGTTACTTTGATGTACTATTTTAATTAATAACTTATGCACATTTGAAGGCAGACATTCAAGTGTGATGTTCAGATACCACCTCTTTCACATTTTACATCATTTAGATGTTGTAGTTTCTGGATGGAGTATTTTATTTATTTATTTATTTTGGGACAGGGTCCCTCTGTGCCACCCAAGCTGGAGTGCAGTGGCGTGATCATAGCTCACTACAGCCTCAAATTTTCAGGCTCAAGGGATCCTCCTGCTTCAGCTTCGTGAGCAACTGGGACCACAGGCATGCGCCATCAAGCCTTCTATTCTATTTTTCATCTACCAGAATCCAGCAAACTTCATATATTATTTTCATTACTATTGAGGACTTCTAGGAATAACTTTGGTATTTTACTTTTTGTTTTAAATTTTTGTTTGTCCATACCTCAAATAATAATCTAATCAAGATTATCCAGTACACAGTTAACAAAATGATTACAATGTCCATAAAATACCAAATAAAGATGAAAACATGTGAATGTGTTGGTCTGAAAATATGTAGAGGGTTCAGTTAATTTTTAAAAAACACCAATTGTACTTTCTGTACTTTCGTATCATCCCAAATATCACCTCCTCTAAAGATATTCTCATCATTTAAAAAGTAAAAATTCAATTATTTAAGCTGAAATTTAGTGTGATAAATATATGTATAGTGTATTAAATTTGTACCTAGGTTATCATTCCATATCAAGATCAAACTACATTTATCTATTTTATATGGATACAAATAAAATAGATATGAACTTAAGCATTTATCTTTCCTTTTAAGATATAAACAAAATAGATATGAACTTAAGTGTTTATCTTCCTGTTTGGGATATAAATAGAATAGAATTAAACTTAAGTATTTATGAAAGATTCCTTTATATCTACAATATAATATGTAGATTAAATTGTATCATATTACCAACGATTAGTAACAGATGAGGTGATATTATAAATTGCAGAAGGGAGAAAGTAATGGTGGGTTTTATGGCCCATATAATTCCTTTTAGGGTTTGGCCAGACTAGTGACTAAACAAGTAGAAGCTTACAGAATTAATTAAGATTGTATATATACTATTAAATGTCAATTTGAATAGGAATGTTTGGTTAAGAAAGAGGTGATTTAAAAAAGTCAGCAGGACATCCTCATCAAGAGTGATTAATAAGAACCACAGCCATGGGCAAGCGACCTTAATGGAAGACATGGTGTCCCCTGTCCAGATATGGACTTCTCTGATGCAGTAGGGACCTTCCCAATGGCCTCAAGATATAGAAGATCATATGCCTGAAGGGATGCACTGATGGAAGTGTAACCTCTCCACTGGCAAGAAAAAAGTAAGGCAGTGTTAACAGGACACCTAGACCTAGAGTATGCTAATATAAGTTCCTCAGTCCTTCATAGATTGTGTGGCCTATTTTTAGTCTAGGCAACTGCCTCTTTTCCCCTCTACTTATCGTCTACCCTATACATACTGGGAAATGTGAGAAGCAGCAGTAAAACAAATGTTTCTGCTTGGCCAGAAAAATAGGTTTAAATCTGTTTATTGTCTCGGGCACAACCAACATGAAAGTATGTAAGTAAGATCTGCAGTAATTTTTTAGGCCATGCAGCAACTTTTGGTGAACATCAAGCTAATTAATAGGAATTTTTAATGTGGGAATTAATCTGTATATGTCTCAGTGACATCCAACCATTAACTAGTGTATAATGACAGTCTTCATGTTAACTAAATATCTCTGTTACACAAAGTTTGTAGAAAGCTAATGTGCTGTTCTGAACACATACTATTCTAATATCAAACAGTGAAAAAGCTTTCAGTAGAAATGCAAACCATATACAAATATACACAAAAGAACTCTTAAAGTCTTCATCTCAAAACTCTTGGTTACAATACTCTGTGCACTTCCCATCCTCATAATTGTTACTGGTTATTTACTTTGTTGAAAGTACTTAAAAATAAAATTTTGCTTAAGAAGAAAATTCATCATGAATTACTATTGCCTTTTTAATGATTTATCAATATACAAAGTTGGTATTTGGCAAAACGATTATAGAAAAATTTATTCCCAGCATCTTCCTTATCTTTAAGTCATTTTACACCCAAGTGGCTCTCCAGGATCCTCATGAGTTATTTTCATTTTCACCCGAACATACAGTGTATTTCTTGTCATGAAAGCAAAACCTTATCTGTTCCTGTCCCATCCCTTCCTTTCTCTTTGCGAGATGATAGATGAATACAAATAATTGTGAAGAATTTAACTGGATATAGTGCTACCATCTCTTGGTAACATACCATTAATTAGATTAGTGCTTCTCAAATTGTAATCGTCAGCATCACTACAGGGATACTTAACACACAAGTTGCTGGGCCCCACCCCCAGAGTTTCTCATTCAGTAGGTTTCAGGTGAAGCCCAAGGATTTGCATTTCTAAGTTCCTGGATGATGCTCATGGTGCTGGTCCTTTAAGAATGGAGTTAAAAATTTAATACAGTATGGTAGATTAGGCAGTGAGGTATCCGACTAATCAGCAGATTTGCTATTTCCCCTCATTTTATACCAGGTATAAAAAATTAAGGCCAGTCCAGTAGCTCTGCCCTTAATAGAATATAAAAATGTTGTTTTAAAATTTTTGCTTTGCATAACACAAAAACAAGCAACATAAAACAAATATTTTTCCAAAGCACAAAAACAATCTTACCTGAACTTAATTATGACACTTGTTTGTTGCTTTAATAGGGTTACCTAGAACATTTAGCCTTTTAAGATTTTGCCATAGAGTAAATTTTATCCCATATTCTTCTTCATGTGAACAGTTAGGTGTCTTCTGTCATTTCTTGCATATTCTTGCACACAAACACAATCATGTGTCCGTGTAACTTCTGATTCTCACAATTGGAGTAACACTATCGATCAGAATACCTAAAGTTCAATGACCCTAGACTGTTTCCCTTACAGAATAATTTTGGCATATAGCAGTCAACCACCTAATAAATAAAATATCTGAAAAATGTCCATATTAGCCTAAATTTCTACCATTTTGTTGCACTTTCTTCAATTCACACTCAAAGAAATTAATATCTTTTGAATGAGTATCTATTTTTCTAAACAATCAGCTCATTTTCTTAATCACTTATTAATTATCCATTTGTACTACGGCAAAAGAAAATATAACAGCTTCCATGCGAAGTGAATAATAATACTCTTGAAATAATAGTGTTATATATTGGTACGCGCAAGTTGAACAACTGTCACAATCTTAAGTAATACAAGTTATGCACATACTCACTATGAGGTATGTTTAAATGTGGCATAATTTTGATGGATTAAATAACTCTGTTTTAATAATTTAGTAGTACTGGTATTAAATGTGAAAATAAATAAGGGAACTATTTAAAGACAAATTCTCTATGTGGAAAGATTCCTCAAACAGCACATCTTATGGAATAATAACAAGATTCAAGTATTATAAAAAGTTTGAGAAGCAACTTATTCAATTTTTTTCTTTAATATATTCAGAAGGAAATCATGATGAAAACACAATGCTTCCTATGCAGGTTTTAACTGGATCGTATTACAGTATTTTTAGATCCCTAATTTCAATCACTCAATTGTTCTCTACACATTTCATTTCCAAAATTCTTTCTCCTATCATTATTTCTATATAAGTAGTAATTTAGTAAAAAACTCCATTCTTCAGTAAGAAAACTATCTTTGAAAGAAATAAAAGTGAAAATGTTGATGAAGGAATCTATAAATTCTGAACAATTTGCATTCACCATTATTTCATCAACTCTATAGCAATCATGTCCAAAATAAATAACACAATCAGTATTCCTTTCTTCACCCAAAATATCCCAATTTTATCTCACATGTCTGGCTAACTATGAAGCTATGTCTAACTTAAAACTATAAATTTAATATCTACTTCAAATATAAGAAACAAATGATTTCAATATTCTGACAATATTCATCTTACTTTTTGTTATATTTTAAGGCCATATCTCTAAACTGTTTAATATTTCAATGTCAAGAATTATTTGGACTACTTATTGGACTCAAAGTACATATAAAACCACTACATGTTTGGATGCAAAATATATTGATTATATTAATTTATAGTAAATTAAAATGAAAACTCCTTTATCCCACAGTGAGGTACTAATTATTCACTAATTAGCTTTTATTTTTTAAATTAATTAATTAATTTATTTATTGAGATGGTGTTTCACTCTTGTTGCCCAGGGTGGAGAGCAATGGTGCAATCTCAGTAATCAGTTCATTTTGATTACAGGTATGCATGAATAAAATTCATGATTAGAACCATTATACCAAAAAGCCTCCTACAAGGACTTTTACATACTCTGAGCTATGCGAACTGAAAAGTAACAGTGGGATGGCAAGAACCGGCTTACAAAATAAATTCCTATTGAGTGTTTTTCATAGAAGGATGATAATTTTAGGTTGCTTACATCATATATTTCCAATCTTAATGAGAAAAAACTACTCTGATGATCTGATGTTATTGAAGTATTCTGAGAAAGAATTGCTGATGGCATTTAGTGAGCTACTGAATAAGAGAAATCAAAACTGTATAAATTAGATATATTTTCCAAAAATAAGGTGATTGTGCAGAAAACTAAAGATTCATGGAAATAGATATAATAGCTTGGGTATTACTAAGCTCTATTCGTTATTGCATTACTGCAAAGATTTGATGATATGGTCCACTGTTCACCTGAAACCACCAAACACAGCATGTTTCATATCTCAGTTTTCAGTTACAGAGCATTTCCAGAGTTTACTCCTGTTCAGCTGAGATACAGTATTATGGTATCCTTCACACTGCACTTACAAAATCTATAAACAAAAACAAGGGCATCACGGGGCATCATTGCTCATAAAATGAACAAATCACTGATATTTAAATGCCTTAGAGTGTTCCTTAATGTAACAAATATGACAGTAACCCTACATATACATTTTTGTGTACATTGCCTTATATTGATAATGAAAGCATATCTGCCATTATGTATATATTCCTTACCTGTCAAGTTCTTTAATCCAAGTTCTTGAAGTCCAAAGTTTCCATCTTTTCTGTAGTTTAAAAATATTGCCAAGGCATATCGATCCTCATAAAGTTTCGTTCCACGAATAATGCGTAAATTCTCCAGAGGCAGGTAACGAAACTGATTAAGAGCCACTAACACATAGCCTGTGACTTCTCGAACAGACTGAAAAGACACAAACACAAACAATTGTCTGTGTTATAAAACTAATTTGTCACTATGTATATGTAGCAATTTAGATTAAAATGAGTTATTAAACTCTAATTTTCAGTTTTTAGCTTAATACATTATTTTCCGTATCATATTCTAAATAATTGGCTTCATAAAAAAGATCACAAAGGGTTAAAATCTCATTTGAACTACATGTTGTAGTTCTTTTAAACAGTTATGAATGTGCTTATAGTAAAATAATGGATTTTGTTTATGAGACCTTCTTCATACCTGAGATTTGAATATAGTTAAATGAATAAAGGTCTTGCTTATCAACAGACTACAATAAGTTAAGGACACACAACCATCACTCAGAGACTTTACATAAAAAAGCAAATTGGTGAGCACAAGTAAAACAAAGCCATGTTAGTTTGTAAATTGTAGGATAGATTTAAAAAGGCTTTATTGGTGGTTAGTGCTATATTTATCAAATAACAATTGCCCTGTACATCTCCGGGGAACACAAACATAAACGACATGTATTAAAAACAAACTGTTGTGGCCGGGCACGGTGGCTCACACCTGTAATCCCAGCACTTTGGGAGGCCGAAACGAGTGGATCATGAGGTGAAGAGATCGAGATCATTCTGGCCAACATGGTGAAACCCCATCTCTACTAAAAATACAAAAAATTAGCCGGTGTGGTGGCAGGCACCTGTCGTCCCAGCTACTTGGGAGGTTGAGGCAGAAGAATCACTTGAACCCAGGAGGCGGAGGTTGCAGTGAGCCAAGATTGCACCACTGAACTCTAGCCTGGCGACAGAGCAAGACTCTATCTCAAAAAAAAAAAAAAAAAAAAAAAAAAAAAAAAAAAAAAAAAAACAACTAAAAAACTACTTGTTGGCTATAAATTCATTCCAACCACATTTTTAATTTTAACTGCCCACTGTTTAAATTCACTCAGGTATAATGAGTTAATTATTTGAGGGTTTGTGAGACATTTTAAAGCAAAACTGTCATGAAGAAAGCCTGAGTTGCATCTAAATATTAAGTTTTTTGATAAAATGATGATAAATGTCAGAATTTAAAAAAAAAAACTAAAAATGATACAAAAACACTCAAGTATTTGGTGTTATTTTAACACCAATTTCATGTTATTCTAACTAACCCTTTTCATTTCAGATGCTCCAAGGCTCAGTTTTTGGTACTTTTTTCCCACCTCTGTCTATTCTCACTCCCTTGGTGATCTTATTCAGTTTCAAAGTTGGTGATCTCCAAACATTTATCTCTATACTTTCCCCAAACTCCAGATTTATACCCAACTGTTTACTCACCATCCTTACTTGGATGTCTAGTGTGCTTTTCAGATACACCTATCAATGGCTGAACTCCTTTCTTCCCTCACCCCTCTGGCAGCCTTCCTCATCTCAGTTAAGGTTTTTCCATCTTTTCTGGCTTTCAGGCCAAAATTTCAGTCATCTTTGACTCTCCTCTGACACCCCGAGTGTGATCCATACTATTTGTTCTATGTTCAGAATGATCGGAAATTCAACTACTTTTTATGTCATCCATGGCTCCCACCTGAGCCATCATCTTTCCTCATCTAGATTATTGCAATAGGTCTCCCTGTGTCTATTCCTGATCCTTATGGTGTATTAATTCAGGCTAGCCAAGGTATTTTAAAGACATAAATCAAATTACAACACTTCAATGTTTAAAACTCTGAAACATCTCCTAAGTCACTCAGAGTAACAGACAAAATCCTTTCACTGATGCATCCAAATATTCAAGCCGTTCAGTGCAATAACCACTAGCCATATGTGGCTAGTGAGCAACTGAAGTGTAGTTGGTCTAAATTTAGATGTGCTGTAAGTACAAAACACACTCTGGATTTTGAAGATTATATGATGAAATGATAACATTTGAGATAAATTGAGTTAAATAAAATGTATTATTAAAGTTAATATCAGTTGTTTCTTTTTACCTTCTTATGGTGGCAAAACAAACATTTTAAATTCTATGGCCTTACAATTCTATTAGACAGAACTACAGTATATGATCTAGTCATCAGTTCTCTTTCACATGAAAATTATAGTTCTACCTTAAATTGTGCATTATGCCCTTAAAAATCTGAGTTTCCTTTCATCTTGTTATCTTCTTGGCAAACTCCCTCACTACCTTCAAGTTTTTGTTCAGTTGAGGCCAACCCTGATAAACCTGTTAAACACTGTAGCCCCTACACTTCTACCTGCTTCAATTCTCATATTTTCCCCACTACTTCTTACCTTCTACCATATTATATCATTCATACATTTATTAGATTTAGTATTGGTAACCTGTCTCTCTTTTTCCCAGAATATAGACCTATAAGGTCAAGCACTGTGGTCTGTTAACTTATGTGTCTCATGTGACTAGGAGAGTGGCAGTAAACCAACAAGTATCACTCTTGTCCTTCTCTGACCACATCCTTCCCCACTGTACAAAGTGTGGAGTGAAGAAAAAGGCTCATTTAGATTCTGCACTCTCCCCTTCCAGACCCTGTGATCCCAGAATTTCCTTTGCAAATAACTCCAAGTCTTTATCTAGAAACTGTAATGTCATCTTCCCCAGTTCAATCCCCAGACAGCAGATTGTGCCACTAGTGTGCATATATTTAGGAAGGAATGGGTGGTCCAGGTGTCAATGTGTGATGGGAAACTATACAGATCCTGGATATGTAGGCTAGAGTGTCCAAAAACTTGCATGTAAGACCTCTCACAATATATGCTAGAAGTGGATGGAGGAGAGACTGTAGACTGGAGCCATTTCTCTCCATGCCAACGTATTCCTGAGGACTCCAAAAGTTCTAACATTGTACCTGGCCATCCAGGTTGTTATAAAGATATGTCTGTCAAAATGGGAAAATATAACATTTTATTTAGTAATCTCTAGTTGGTTTACAATAAACAATAAAATATGTGGGCCTCTATTCAGACTCTTTCACCCCACTCTCATAATTCTTAGGAATAAGCATACTACAAATAATCAATAGAAGAGTAGAATCCTAATGGAGCAAAAGTGGAGAGGAATAGGCAAGGGATACATGGAATTACTCATATCTGGCATCAAATTGGGAACTCTAAGCCACTATGAGTACTCCTAAGACAGTGAGTTTCTTGGAGTGAAGAGATAAATGCCTAGGACAATAGAAAAGAGTGGTGAAACTCACCAGTGATATGCATTGTTTGTACACAGCAATTTGTTTAAAATTGCACCACCTGGAAAAGTCGGGCTCTAGGGCTCTATAATTCCTCCTTCAAACACCGTTCTAATGGTTGAACTGTTACCTCTTTGAGTGCCCTTATCTACCCCTATTTATTTATACTATTTAATAGTATATCTACCCCTATACTATTTATAGTCCCTTCAAGAGAGACTATAAATACATTCTGACATTGTGTGGTCTAAAAAGTAAAATTCTTTCATTCATTATCACAAAGTTTTCTTTAAATGTGTATACAATAATTATTTAGTGATCTAGGTCACAATGATAAATGTGGTGATGGAGGATGTATTATGACTCTTTTGCCTACAACATGTCGTAAGATCCATCATTCCAAAACAGACTTATCATTAGCTTCCATCCCACTCAGGAAGTTACTCTTCTTATCAAAAACTGTAAAAAGCCATTGGTTTATCTCGAGATGGAGAAACACATTTATAATATCAACAGAGAAAACACAGATGAAGCATACTTGGGTAAAAGAAGAGGTTTATTTGTAAAAGAGTAACATCATTAGTAATTTTTCAGTGTCACTTGGGATGGCATTTGGATCACATATTACCACAAGCTGCAAATAACTTGCAAATAATAAGGGCTCTAGAATGTGTGATAGGTATGAACCAAGAAAAATGCTGAACACATAAAGAAGGACTAACTAATGCAGAAGAGGATGCTTCAAGTGCTCTTATCTACCAGAAAAAGTAAAATATAACTAAGAACATCTTTGTATTTGCATATTACTAAATATATTTATATTTGAATTAATTGTGTTGTAATATTTATAAACTTCTCATTCCAGGGTGTGTCTTATATTATTCTTAGAGACATGTGTCTTATCTTCATGGAAGGTCAGATTACAACCAATAGGTACTCCCTTGTAAAGATTCTAGAACTGGAGGGATTTGCTGTTATAACTGAGATTCTAGTATCCAAAATAAGTCTCTGTCATTATTCATTCTGTTTATTACCCTTGCAAAATAGTATGCATAACTAAGCATTAGCCTAACAAATATCTTTTTATTATCTGAACTCTGGACATCATTCCATGTTAATGCTGAGAATGTATGTCCAAGTCATTTTGAACAAGGCCACCCATAAGTTGGTCCATAGTAAATTATTTTATGATAATGATAGTGAGGATCCTATTTATTTATTTCTTACGCCCCTTTCTCCGACCCAGAAAAATAATGTAAATAATAGAAAAAAAAATCATAGTAAATCTCTCAACCCAAGATGTGTTGCTCTAATCTTTTGTATGTAGAGGGACACATGGAACTGAAGCATTTTAAAAAAGAGTTACAGGAGATAAATACAAAATTCTTATACCTAAAAGAACACATCCTGCCTTATTTTGGTCTCTGTTTTTTGGTATTCATAGTCACATTTTCTCTATTCTTATAGTCTTTCTGTGAACTAATATCTTGAAACATCTCAAAAGGAAACTCCAGGGCAGATCATGAGCCATGTGTACTGATTACAAATAAAAACAATTAAAGGAAACGAGTTAATAATGATAGGAGTGCTTAATGATGAAAAAGAGTAAATAAAGTGGTTTGAGCCAATATTGGCAGATATGGATAAAAAGTGAAGAGATATCTAGAAGTGTAAATTATATGTTATAATGTCTGATAAGGCCACACAATCATGTTAGTCATCCATTGTTCCTCACCTTTCAGCTATCAGAAAAAATCTGAGTAGCAAAACATTTTCCACTGTTTTAGAAAATTTTAAGAAAATAAAAACAACTTTTAAACATATGGACTTATTTATGGGAAAGTATAATGGTAGGATATGTGAGCTTGTCTGCCAGGCAAAGCTGGACTCCAAACCTAGCCTTTGTGCTTGCTAACTTTGTGGCTTCGATCAGGTTGCTTAATCTTATTGAGCCTCAGTTTCTTCATCTTTAAAAAAGATACCAATATTTCTATTATAGAACCATAATATGGGTTAGAAGATATAAGAAAACTGGCTGACCAATAGTAAGTGTTTAACAGATGCTAAACAAATATTATCTCTGATAATAGCCAGGAAGATGAACTGCCTGTGGACAATCTGAGCAGAAAAAAAATTATAATATCATTATGTAAGAACTGCTGCTTTTAATCTCTCTGTTATGTAACCTTTGGTACATTTATATCTTGCTTATGCAATTTGCAATTTATTCCTAAATTTCAGAAACAGTTCCTTATACTTTTTGTGTGTATATTACAGCCCTAAATTTAATAATAGCTATGAAATGGAATGGAATCGAAAAGTGGAAAGCAATGCTTAAGGTCTTTTTAGACATCATTTCCCATGGAAAATAATTTTATGAACTTGCTACTAAAACAAAACATTGTTTGAACAACACAATCATGATTTATGTACAAGGACCACAGTAGTAAACAGAAATTATAAGAATGCCCTAGGGGAGGGAGAGCATTAGGAGAAATACCTAATGTAGGTGACAGGTTGATGGGTGCAGCAAACCACCATGGCACGTGTATACCTATGTAACAAAACTGCACGTTCTGCACATGTACCCCAGAACTTAAAATATAATAAAAAAGTAAACAAAATAAAATAAAATCTAATTTCTGAGTTACTGGCGATGTCTTTGATATCAAATAAAGGTTTTTCTTAAAAAAAGAAAAGAAAGAAAAATAAAAAAGAATGCCCTAGCAAAGACAAAATGCTGACTCTGGTTCTGGCTCAGTAACAGTTTAGTTCTAGAAATTCTGCCTATTTTGTCAACCAAAGAGTGAATACCCTCCTAAAGATATATCTTCCTCCTCATGGTGTAAGCTTCTGCTCAGTAAAACTGATTGATTTTCATTGTCAATGTTGGCTTCTATAGTTGCTTTGTTCAAGTAGTAAATACAATCGGATATTATTAAAGCCTTGAATGATTCAAAACTCTTCTAACTCAAGGGACAATTTGTTTTGCCTTAAGACATTTGATGAGTGAAATCAAAAGATATGGAACACAAAAAAATTAACTTCCTATACCATATTAGCAGTAAGTCCAGGAAAAAAAATCATGATTTTTAAAAATGACAAGAAATTTTATAACCATTTCTCCTGCATAATATTTTAGAGACAATGTGAAATCTGCAGTTATAAATCTGGAATTTTCAATGGATGTCCCTCAATCAAAGATTAGATGAGACTGTGCTGGCTCACCGGGTTATCCTTTTACCTCTAGATCATTTCAGAAAAGTCAGTCTTCACTATTTCTAAATTTATGCTTCATTCCACAACTCTTTTAACAGTTTTTAATTTTTTTCTGTATTTGACATAAATCCCTAATTCTTTTCTTCTTAGTTACCTTTTTAAAAAAATTGATCCTTAATAGAAATGAAGACTAGTTCCTTAAATGTTCCTTCATTTACCTTAAGATTAAAGTGATTACAGTACCACACAATTCCTAAATATTTAGTAAGTGTTTAGGAATGATTTTATGCACATTAAAAGTAATTATGTGTTCCTACCTACGTATGTAAAACTTTTTACATACTTTTTACATAGTTAGAAAAATTCCCAGATTTTTTCCTACTAAAATTATGCATCAAATCCATGTTTATTACATTTCTTTAAAATTAGCATCTCTTTTAAAATATACCTATCCGTTTTTGTTAAAACCTTCTGTAATCAGTCAAAAATATCCAAATTCTTAACTTCTACTCCAGTGTCTTAAGAACTCATACACAATTAGATATTATCCACAAAAATAGTAATATATTTCATCAGGTAAGAATCAACAAATATAATGTTGATTACCTAAGGTCTTGAAGTCAAATAAACCTGTAGTATCACAGAGAAGAGTAGGGAACAGAGAACTACGGTGGTAGGAGGGGGGTATTAGAAAGTCCCTTCTGCTGGTAATGACTGCAGAATTTATGTATTTTCTGACGGTGACAAATGTAGTAGCAAATTGTAGCCTCTCTATCAGTAAAGCCTTCCATTAAATTTCCCTAGGCAATTAATTTCTATCCCTGCCCTTCACAGCACGTCTGAGAATATCTAAAGCAGAAAACATTCTTAACTATGACATAGTATTAAAAAGTTTACCAGAATAAAAACACATTAATAAACACAGAGCAAACACTACATATCCCTGCTGCTTGTAGAACTAGTATGTTTGCTTTGGAATTCTGCTTTCATTTTTCCCATTGTTCTTAACACTCCAAGTATTACTTAATACTCCAGGCAAGGAGGGACTCAAAGTCTCATCTAATTAGATTTGAAAAAAACAAAAATAATGTGAAATGTCATATACTGACTGGAGTAGAGTAGAATTCATACTAATTACACACAGCATGAAATAATACTCAAGAGGTAGGAAACCTGATCAGGTCATCCCAACAAACTGCTAACTTTCAGCCATTTCCAGCTAGTCTCTTTGGTGCTAGTGTTGCTATGAGTTCTACTTTCTAAGAATCTGCAGGCCATTTCAATCATCACTGGCCACTTGGCCAGCTCTCAATCCATGACTTCTTAGCAGTGAACACCTTGAGTTCCATTGAGAAAAGGACTACTTAGCTCACCTCCCTAGAATTAACCATATATATTTTTTTGTCTTTTATATTTTCCTGAGCTGGGTGGAGAGTTAATCGTCCCCATTCAAATCTCTACATTCCCAGTTGATTCTTCATCTCCTGACTTTATCAAGACTATATTCCTGTATCATAGACTTATTACACAGGCGTTAGGTTTGTAAAATTAAATTAAATTGGCCCAAAGTTGTCTCTGTACCTTGAATTTCTATGCAGCAAACTGTGACCTAATTAGTAAACACACTGCAAACTAAGTTAAGAGTATATTCTTATAACAAGTAGCTGAATCTCAGCCAATCATAGCAGAGAGGCCTCAGTCAATCACAGGCTACCAATTGATCACATTATGTCTAAGTAAGGCAAATGCTAAGCTGTAACAATTTAAACTGTTTCTGCATAATACTTGTCCATCTATGAATTCTGCCTGCTCACATTGCTGGGTGGGGATCTCTGAACCACTCCTGATCTGAGTGCTGCCCAATTCATGAACATTCTTTTCTTAAATAAACTCGGTCAAATTTAATTTGTCTAAAGTGTTTCTTTTTAACAGATTACACAGACTAAGTTGGAAGCTTTGGCAGATTCATCTACATAATCACACAAAATTTCAATTGTAAGTGTACGCATTTCAAAAACTTCATAAGTCGAAGATTCTACCATCTCTAAAGTGCGTGCGTGTGTGTGTGTGTGTGTGTGTGTGTGTGTATGTGTGTGTGTTTATTCGTTTTCTACATATTTATACAGGGAGGCTTATATTTTGAAGCCTGGATTTCAAATAGACATTTTAATAATCTTTAATAACTATTTAAAATATAATACTGAGTTCATTTTTTTTCCTATCAGATAAACACATTAAGCTCCAATGATTTGGGGAACTGACTTTTAACTGAAATTAGAAACAATGCATAGATGCTAAAATAGCAAGAATGTTTGGAAACCTTTGAATTAAACTTTGTGTAGATATAGATAGAGCTGAAGTAAAAAGAAATTATTAGTTGTCAGCACTTTCGTACTGAATCAAAGCATCGTAATGTTTATTAACGTTGTCCATGTGATGATGAGTATTCTCCTCCACAGACAGCCAAATTGGTTAGGACAATGCAGCCTAGTGATTACATTTGGGTTCTGTAGTCTCACAATCTTAGTTTGACTGCTGTCTCCATCACTTATTTACCTTGCACAAATTATTTAATATTACGTTCCTGTTCTGCAAAATAGGAAAAATCTCTGCTAAATGCTTAAAAGTTGAATCAACAAAAGATAATCAATTTCATCATATTATCATTAGTGCAATTATGGGAAATATTTGTAATATAAGGTTAGGAATGGTAAATAATATATAAGCACAAACATTTAATATTAAAATTGATTAAACAATTGGTACTACATAGTACATAAAGATATAACTTCAGTCTGTCTACTGTTGGCTAAATATGACCACTCTCTAAATTTATTCATGTATATATTTGTTTGTTTATGAGACGGATTCTTGCTCCACTGCCCAGGCTGGAGTGCAGTGGTGCGATCACAGCTCGCTGCAGTCTTGAACTCCTGGGTTCAAAGGATCCTCCCACCTCAGACTCTTGTGTCTAGGATTACAGCTACACACCACCACACCAACCTAATTTTTTTTTCCAGTAGAGATTGGGGTCTCATTATGTTGCTGTGGCTGGTTTTGGACTCCTGGCCTCAAGTGATACTCCTGCCTTTGCCTCCCAAAGTGCTAGGATGACAGATGTGAGCCATTGTGCCCAGCCAAACCCCCATAATGTATATGCTGAAGTCCTAAGCCATACTGCCTCAGAATGGGACTGTATTTGGAGATAGGGTTTTTAAAGAGGTAATTAGGCTAAACTGAGATTATTAAGTTGGGCCCTAATCCAATATGACCAGTGTTTTTTAAAAGAAGAAAAGATGAGGGTACAGACATGACAACAGAAAAGACCATGAGAAGACACAGAGAGAACCTGGTCATCTACAAGCCAAGGAAAGGGATCTCAGAAGAAGCCAAAGCTGGAGACCCCTTGATCTCATAATTCCAGCTCCAGAATTGTGAGAAAATAAATATCTGTTGTTTAAGCCACCCAGTCTGGGGTACTTTGTAATGGCATTCCTAGCAAACTAAAACACTGCCTAAGTTCACATCCTAGCTTTTAGCAGTGTTATGTTGGGTAAATTATTTAACCTTTCTATGTCTCAGTATCTTTATCTGTAAAATGGGGATGTTAATATCTCCAAATCCTAGGATTATTTTGAGAAGTATATCTCTACAACTTGCTTAACAAAAGGTCTGGCTCATAGCTATCCCTCAGTATTAGGTTTTATTGTTTTTCTGAATCCAGAACTCTTCTTCAATATGTTCCCTGTGTTGCACAGCATATTTAAAACCCCATTTTTCTATTTCTAAAGGAATAACTACACATTACCAAAGTTTAGATGAGAAAACTGCTTGCTAGCATTTTAATGTACAGTTGAGAGTGACAGTTTCATGTCTGAGGTCTTTTATAAATGTGATGTTTCCCCATTCAAAATTTAACGAAAGAAAATGGGCCTCTATGAAATTATGGCTGAAAACAGCTGCCTCTGTTGAAAAGCATATGGGAAATGCCCTTTGAGGATGTAGAAGTTAGAGGTGACTGCTTCTGTGACTAGTCTGTTGTTATTTTTAAATGAAAAGGATGAGCAATCTCAGAAATAAGAGAGCCAAAGTATCAGGCTTGGATTTGACAAGCCTGCCAAAATACACTTCAATATCTGTCTAAATATTTGGCCATAAAAAAACACAAAACACAGCCTTAATTAATTTATAAAAACCCAAATATTTGCTTTAGTCATCTCCTCTAGTGACAACAAGGTCTGATGTTACTTATGATTCTCTTAATATTAAATTCAAACATACACAATAGGCATTCTATTGATATCTGTGGATACAATCAGGACACAAATATAACAAAAATTGAGGCCATGGACTTGTAGACAAGCAATTTAAATGTTTTTCTTATTTTATTTAAGTATCCTTATGCAAGTCACAAGTTTCTAAGCAGCTATTTACTACTCCAAATAGTACAAATTTTCAAATAATTACATTAACTTATTAATTAGTGTTTTCAGTGTGTGAGGCATTCTTATGTCTTCTGTCACCTACTGGTCAAACCACTCTGAGTATTACCTCTGTTTATAGATGAAGTAACTACAGTGAAATAACTTGCCCAAAGTCACATAGACAAAAGTGAAGGAAGAAATATTAAAACAACAACAACAAGATCTCTCTTATTCCCAAGATCAAAATGCCAATCTGTTTAAAATATTTTTTTCAAAAAGTGGTACCAATTTCTTCCTTGTTTAAAGTACTATCCATGGCAACATGGTCTAACGTTTTGATTTGAGAATAACATTCTCTTTCTAAGGTTTCTTTATGACAAAAGTATTAGCTAAGAAAGAGTATTTCTCAAAAGTAACTGCAGCATAATTCAGATATTTATAATTGCAAAATCTGCTAAAAAAAAAAGTACTTTAAGTACCCTAAAAGCCTTAAAATCAGCATTCTCTTAGGTGCCTTCTCTTAGGTGCTAGCGAACCTTTTCAAGCAGATATATAGAATCAAATGAGATTCTGTGTATAAATTAATAATACAGATACAACCAAACAATCCTAATGCAAATGTATTTTTAAATTTGCACTTGACTTTTCTTCCTCAAAAAATTCCTTAAGTCTCTATGCTTCACCCTCATTCACCCATCCATCCATCCATCCACTCACCCACCCATCCATCTATTCATCCATCCATCCAATTATCTATTCTGCAACTGTTTATTGTCCACCTACAATTTGAGAAACATTGTTCAAGGTGCTGGAGACACAGTGGCAAGCAAAATAGACATGGTTCTTAATCTTATGGTAGTTACTTCCTTTATCATTTCCAATCTTAGTCTAATGACAAGATTGCCACTAAGAAAAAGATGGCTTGCCAAGGAAGATTTACAATAACTTGCAAGTGAATGCCTGTATCTTTGTTTCTTTAAGAGTAAACCATTTGTTTTAAAATTTTATGCATTAAACATCTAATCTTATTATAAATCTACCTCATTTTCTGGTCATACATTGGCACCTTCCATTTTGGAAAAATATGAATTTTTCTTCTGACATTAATTGTTACTTAGAGATGCACTTTGTGCCTACATTTGTGTGTATGTCTTCAGCACTTTCAAGTAAACAACTTAATTATGAAACATTTTTCTCTATGTTTCTCCTTTATATGAATGTTGCAGAGAAGTAATCATTATAGCATCTTCTAAGACTGCATATAAATTATTTACAAGACATAAAATATATTCGACTTTTAAGTATCCTCTTAAAATATCATCATTTTCCTATTTTGGTGTCATTCATTCAGCAATCTGTACTTGTAGTATATTCAAAGCTATTCCTTGCTCTGGGGACATGGAGATGTATAAAATATGACCTGGCTCCTTAGTAGCTCACAACTACTGTGAAAGACAAACATGGAAAGGAGCAAAGGAATAACATGTTTAAGATGCAACAATGGAACCATCATTAAGATTCTGAATATTAGAAAGCAATGAAGACCATAATGGGGGTATCAACAGCACTCTGTGTGTACACAGGGGTGAAGCAGATAAATTTGCCTAAGGAATATTGGAGAAGGAAGTTGTAGGAACAGATAATTGTCTAAGTTCTGAAAGGTTGTTAAGTCTCCCACAGGGATTTTGCACCTAGATTGTGGTCTTAAGTTATAGTTTTACAGAAAGAGAAACCAGGAATTCTTGGAGAAATTTCATATTCTAGGTATAGGACAAGAAATAGATAAGATGAGCCTGAAACATCGTATCATAGCAGATAGTGAGGAAGCTATCAAAAACTACTAAGTTCATGTCAAAAGGGTTCAAGAACCAATTGGAAGAGACCCTTCCTGGCCAATGATGGGGTAACTTATATTTCAAAAATGATAATTATAACTGATTATAATCCATAAAATACATATAAAACTATGAGTTCATAATAATATTAAATGATATAAATTTCTCATTTTGGACAATAACAGAAGACCAATTCACTTTTCTGAAAATGTATCTAAAAGAAAATAAGCATTCATCCTTTTCCTTTATGAACTGTAACACCAGGTAATGAAATAACAGATTAAAGGTAGTGCCTTAGTCTGTTTGGTCTTCTATAGCAATTTACCACGGACTAGGTGATTCATAAATGCCAGAAATTTGTTACTCACAGTTTTGGAGGCTGGAAAGTCCAAAATCAAGGTATCAGCAAATTGAGTGTCTTGTGAGGGCCCACTCCTTGAGGCCAGTATCTTGCTATGTTTTCACACAGCAGAAGGGGCAAGGGATCTCTCTAGGTTCTTTTTTATAGTCACTCATTCCATTAATGAGGAGTCTACTCTTATGACTTAATCATCTCCCAAAAACCCCACCTCCAAATACTATCATATTGGTGATTAGATGTCAGTCTGTATCAGGCACTATGTCTTATAAGGTGTTCCAATGAATAAGTGAAAATAATTTTAAAATTAGTACCAACCAATTTTGATTCATTAATTGTAATAAATGTGCACCATAATAATGTAAGATGTTAAAATAATAGGGGAAATGGAGCATACGCTATATAATGTATTTTATTCACATTTTTTCTATGAACCTAAAACTTTCCCAAAAATAATATTTATTTTTAAAAATAAGAGCATTGCCATTCTGAAAGTCTTTATGAATTAATGGTTCTAGATATTCAGCATCGTTGGCTAGTAATTGCAAATGACATCACAATAATAGAAAATAATGTTGGGAGACAATTCTATATTGTTTCTGCATGGCATGTACCAGCTTTTCTGCAGAATTTTTTTTTCAAGAATGTTTGTATAGAAAGCAGCAATGGAATAGCAAGACAGTTTATCCTTCTAGGGTGGAGGGCAGATTTGTTAGCAGCCCTTTTTATAAAAACGGGGTTTCATAAGCTCAGAGTTCTGCAACTGTGACCCAAATCTCTTTTGATACAGTATCGACCTGTTTGTACTTTCCAATCACTTCCATGGGACTTGCCTCAGGGGCAATGGGAACCCATGTAAACATGAAGCTCATGCTGACTGCTGTGTCATTGAGTCTCGTGTCTTCTGCTAACACAAGTGACAGACTAACTAGTTAGCGTGCAAACACTCTAAAATCTCAGACATTTGACATTCTTGACAACAACAAGACATTATGTGCCTCCCGCTGAATGAACACACCACCACCTAAGGTTTCATCAAAGAGATTGAATATGAGTATTATAAAGTCTCTGGGTCCAGCTGCCAATTTGTTGGAAGTACAAAAGACAGAGAAACATGGTGAATTCTATCATGAATATGCAATTAACAAAACCCAGCCTTCAGAAAATTCTACAGAAAAGTGTCCCAGGTCTTTGAATAGGTAAATTATAAGAAGAGGGAAAAAAGGAGGAGGAGGAACTTATGTCAAATGTTTTAAAGGAAATTTGGAGAAAAATACTTTAAAACCAAGCTATTGTGTCTAGGGATGTATTCTCGGGTGATAAAACTATAAAGACACACAAGAAAGCAATTTCTGCCGGGCGCGGTGGCTCAAGCCTGTAATCCCAGCACTTTGGGAGGCCGAGGCGGGCGGATCACAAGGTCAGGAGATCGAGACCACAGTGAAACCCCGTCTCTACTAAAAATACAAAAAATTAGCCGGGCGTGGTGGCGGGCGCCTGTAGTCCCAGCTACTCAGGAGGCTGAGGCAGGAGAATGGCGGGAACCCGGGAGGCGGAGCTTGCAGTGAGCCGAGATCGCGCCACTGCACTCCAGCCTGGGCAACAGTGTGAGACTCCGTCTCAAAAAAAAAAAAAAAAAAAAAAAAAAAGAAAGCAATTTCTATACAAGTAAGAATGGTGGTTACTTTTGGGGAGAAAAGCATTTGAGATTGGGATATGCACATAGTGGGATTTCTGGGGTGGCTAGCAAAGCTCTATTTCTTGATGTAGATGGACAGTTACAAAGGAGTATACCTTTTCCAAAATACTTAAGCTATGTATTCATTTTGTGAAGTTTTCAGTATTTGTGTAATGTTTGCTTATGACAGTATAAAAATAAGCCATCAAGTGGAAAAAACAAGAAAAGACATAAAAATGTCCCTTGCCTTTTCACATCTCGCCAATTGATATATGAAATTAGAAACCAAATAATTTCATATGCATAGTGTTCCTTGCTATCAAATTCTCTCTATTGATATGCAGGAACTGAATATGTTAGCAGGAAACATTTGCACAATTTAGGGAGAGAGAATAATATGTCTAATGTCAAAGTGTCTTGAGAGATCCTAGTGTTGTTCACAGGTCTAAGACTGCTGAATGGAAAATGAATCAGGGAGGACAGGGACTTGATCAGAAAAAGTTAATGTAGGAGTTTACAATTTTACATGGGGAATAAGTGGCAGTGTATACAGAGAATTTAGGCTTTGATTCATTTTGTAGAATTATGTTCTTAGTTGCAGGGTAAAAATGGAGTAGGCTGGTGAGAAGCTGGTGGAAAGAGAAAAGTTAGAAACTTCTTGCCAGGCAAGAGATGAGGAAGGCAGTGAATACAAATCAGACGGCTCTGAGATCCAAGCCATCTTTTTGAGGTAGCATACAAAACTACTTCATGACTTACTAGATGTGGGAATTGAGGAAGAACAAGCAACAAGAAATGACTGAGGTTTTTAGCTTGGGAGATTTGGTTTATGGTGCTGTAAAAAAAAAAACTGGGATAAGGAACAAGTCTGTGGAATTTTCCCAAGTACTATATGAATTTTTGGTTATCTGATGTTAAACTAACACTTCCTTTTTTACAAATTATTTTAAATGACATTAATAATATCTGTATATTTGTTAAATATGGATAATAGGTACGTGTATCTAATATATTTTTCTGTGTGCTTAATATGCTTTTAATCTTCAAACAAATTATGTTAGCACCTGTGATTTCATAGGTGCTATATATTTCATATATATTCATGGATGGCAGATTACAATATTCTTCACATAGGTCTAAAACAGTGGTTCTCAACTGGGGTGTTTTGCTTTCCACAAGACATCTGGCAATGTGTGGAGATATTTGTGGTTGTCATCCTTGGTGAGAGGTGGAGGGTAATACTGGCTTCTAGTGGGTAGACATCTGGGATGCTGGTAGACATCATACATGCACCAGACAACCTTTTCTCCCCACCTACCACCCCCACCACTAAGCAAAGAACAATCAAGTCCAAAATGTCAAGGTTGATTGACTTATTAATTTGAGGCATCTGTTTAATTTTATAGCTTGTAGAGTTGCCTTAGTGGTTTTCTAAAAGTAATAAAAATTAACAGTGTCCACTAGTATCCCATTAATATGATCCATAAAATATTTATACATTATGAGGAAAAATTAAATTAATATTCTTGTATTAGTATATATTTTTCTAACATGAATTTATTATTACACACATTGCTGGATGGACGGTGGATGGATAGATAAATAAGTATCCACTTATATGGGTAAATAGGCCTCTCTCCCTCTCTTTCGTCTCTTGTCTCTCTGTTTCTCTCTCCATTGTAATCTAATTTTGCAGTAGCAAATTTTCTACTTTGATTTGATGCTTTTTTTTTTTTTTCACTCACTGTTGAAAAGCTTGCTTAATACAACTTGGGGACAGTAAGGCTAAGATGTTCTATTTATAAGCAAATTTATAAACAAAAGTCAGTCATTTCCTTTATAGGCATAATTCTTCTTTATCTCTAAGAAAGTATCTTTTGTTTGAAAGAAAGATTATGTTTTATAGTCTCCAAGCTGTACCCAGTAACCAAACTAATTTAAACATAAAAAATAACAATGTCTCACAGGGAGGAACAAATGAAAAAATGAATAGTCTCTTTGCAACTTGTTACAGCTACAGTAGACAAACGCTTGTCATCAACTCTTTAGTTATTCCCATTTATTGTATCCCCTTTAAGGAAACGGGACAAAGACACACATTGTTTCTCTCTCCTGAGTCAACTTCACCACCTTTCCCTTGAGAAGGGATTTATTAATCATACTAGAGTTCAGCAGTGGTTAACAACATTGGATTACACTCCCAGCAGTGGGGTACTAGGTTCATGGCATGCTCATTAACACAAGTGACATCAATATCCCCCTCCTCTTCTGGAGAATGAATGGGGATATTGACTTCTTCTCATTCCAATCCTCTTCATCAACATCATCACAGCACTGGTATTTTATATGCATACTGCAGTTTACAAAGCCATTTCATATATATATATCACATTTAACCTCCAATCACCATTTTCTGAAGCAATTCACTAACTTTCAACGATGTTTTCTCCTTTTTTTTTTTTTTCAGAATTACATTAAACTAGAAAATGTATCGTGGTTTTAAGTCATGAACTACAAGAATATTTGAAAGGAACTGATATTAATAAAAATAATGACATAGGAGACATTTCATTTAACACTCTTGAATTTCACCACTGAATAACCTTTCACCTCTCTTGTCTAGAACTTGTTCTCTTAATCCTCCATTAATTTCCTTAAGCAGGTTCCAATGCTAAAATCTGATATAATCTCTACTAGCTGACACACAGAAATAAAACTTAAAAAATAATTCATGCCAAGGTCGGTTTAGCTGACACGGTTACTCAAATCCCTGTTAGAAAGTGTTAGTGTACAAAAAGATAGATAAAACAAATTAGGTCATTGGGAATAAGAATCTACAGGACATTTTTCTAATACTCAAATTTCTGCTACTGTAATTGAAAACACTAGAAATACTTTTTTTTTTACTATCATTATTACTACTCTTAGAACATTACTTTTATGAATACCTACTATATAGTTGGCACTGTGCTCAGTGTTTTTTTTACTTAGAATATAAAATTTAATTGTCATTATTTCCATGTTACCTTTTAAAAATGCCTAATTCAATTTGTTCAACCATATTACAGTTCCTCCACACAGACTATTACCTATATGGCACAAACATAAGGCCTTTGTTGATACATGATTACCTAATTTATATAACTAATTGCCTCTGCAATACCATGAAATAATGTGTTGACAGTGTCGTATCATGAAAAGAGGAAAAGATAAGAAGGACCGCATGTGGAAGAGCTTCGTGCTTCAAGGGTAATACTGAAAATATTACGCTTTTTGATATTAGACCAAGATTCTCAGTATGTTACTGAAAAATATCTTCTGCAGAACTTAGGAGAAGTATAAAAGTAAATATTCATTTGATAAATGGAAATAAGTAATAGTTTAAATCACTGACAATAATTTTAATAAAACATGAGTATAAAAGATCAATATAATATTCATTTTTAAATTATCATAAACATATAAATATGCTATCTTCATAAAATATTTGCCTGATATAGTCACATTTGAATAAATGCTCTAGTGTTGAAAGATGCTCGCCTAAGTAACATCTCCACTTTCTTCTAACTTACTTCAAAGACTGGAGAATAAGTAAACCAATTACAATTAACCAAGTTGTTATATACACTTTTTTTTTTTAAAGTGCTAAGGTAATTCAAAGCAGAAAATGAAAGTAGTTGATACTATTTCCAGAGCAAACTGGAAAAATAAAATAAAATAGTAAAACAGAATTTGAGGTTCTGAATAATTTATCTAACATTGACTTGAAAAGAAAATCCTTCTCACAGAACATATTAGAGTTATGTAATGCTTTACCTTTATTTATATATGAAAGCCATAAAATACACTTGTACTTAAAGAGGAAAGGGCAAAGCATATTTATCTTTATCACATTTGAGAAATGTATCTCAATTTTTAAAGATATTTCAACATGGTTGGGCACAGAGAATCATGCCTGTAATCCCAGCACTTTGGGAGGCCAAGGCAGGAGGCTTGCTTGAGGTCAGGAATTCAAGACCAGCATAGGTAACTCAGGGAGACCCTCTCTCTACAAAAAGTGTCAAAATTTAGCCAGGCATCGTGGCACATGCCTGTGGTCCCAGCTACTCAGGAAGCTGAAGTGGAAGGATTGCATGAACCCAAGAGATTAAGACTGCAGTGAGCCGTTTTCACACCATCGCACTCCAGCTTGGGCAACAGAGTGATACCCTGTCTCAAAAAGAGAAAAAAGAATTTCAATATTAATTTTTTTTTTTTTTTTTTTTGAGACAGAGTCTAGCCCTGTTGCCCATGCTGGAGTGCAGTGGTACGATCTCGGCTCACTGCAAATTCTGCCTCCCAGGTTCAAGTGATTCTTCTGTCTCAGCCTCCTGAAGAGCTGGGATTAGCCACACCCAGCTAATTTTTGTATTTTTAGTAGAGATGGGGTTTCACTGTGTTGGCCAAGCTGGTCTCGAACTCCTGACCTCATGATTCCGCCTACCTCAGCCTCCCAAAATGCTGAGATTACAAGCATGAGCCACTGCGCCCAGACTTAAATTTGTTTAAACCCTAAAATGAAAAAGATTAACTATCTCTCTTAGCAATAGGAAGCTAATTGATTTTTTTAATGTTAGAAACAGTCTATTTTATACCGGTGTTTATAAACCATTGCATGTTAATTTTAAGTTTATGCATTTTAAGTATTATATTACTTTTTTTGAAAATGCTACTTGGAAAACCAATACCCTGTATTTCTCTGGAGGCAGTATAGTCTTTAGAACACATTTTTCTCAATTTCCTCTGAACTTTACTACATCATTATAGAAAAGACAGATCAAATGAATGCCCATGGAGACAAGGTAAATTTTAGTGTCATTACTACCCAAGTTGCATATAATTTTATCTACTTCACACAATAGGTCATGAGCTTCAGGTGACAGAATATGTATCTCTTTTTTATAACAGCAATGTCCTGTACAGTGCCTAACATTATACTTTACATATAATGTGGTAATTATTAAATATTTATTAAATTGCATTAAACGGGCTGAAGATCCCATTTATAACCTGAACCTCTTACACTTAGCATACTTAAATGACAAATGCCTGAATGTTTTTTTCTGAGTGAATTCTAAATCTACACAGAAACAATTGCTCAAAATCTTACCTTTGTTGAATTTGTTCAAAATAGAACATTCCATTCCCTTATTTCCTCATTCAGTAAGTATTTAATGAATGTTTGCTAATGCCAGGTTTGGGCTATATTAGGGGAATATCTAAACAAATAAAACCAAAAATCTCTCTAAAACCTCGATATGTAATAGGGAACTGCAATTAATATTTAAGTGACTTTACTTAAGGTAGAAAATGTTATGTAAATATCATGGAAAATGGTAAAAATAAACAACTTTGAGAATTTTTAGGCGACATATTTCAGCAAATTATGATGCAATCAGAGAAAAACTTCAGTATTTTTATCTCCAATCTTTTAATTATCATTGATAAGTGTGGTAGATAAAATGAAGAATTACTCAAGGATTAGCAACATCTTAAAACTTACAAGAAATGGCCCCAAGAGTGATGACTTTAAGAAGAAACCAACAGAAAACAACACTCTACGAAAGGATCAAAAGCAGATTTCACTGATAAAGAATTACATAGAATATATATGCAGGCTATTTTGAAGATTATAATAACCATACAATGCAATGGTATCTAGCATCAAAGTAAAGGGTCAAGAAAAACCTAAGTTGGCATAATCTAGAATTTAGATTCTATGAATGTTTTCTCATTGAATTATAACATATAATCTTATTAATTCATTCTTTAGTTAAAATTCTGCAGGTAATCATTACACACAGTATATATTATTTTATATCCTTTTTAAACAGTATGCCAAGTTAACAGAACTTAAGTTAATCATTTAGAATACGATTATGTCTTTTCTCTGTGGGGATCTTAACTGTATAAAACAAGGTAAAACCTAGCAAAGTATCAAACAATTTTTATTGAAACTGCATTTATGCTACATCGATATATTTAATAACATTCATTACATATTTAAGATTCATATATTCTATGTAGAATATACATATTAACTTACTAAAGTAATATAATAAACTTGTCAAACTACTTTAAAAAGTCATTTTCTTGGACTTTTCCCTTCAAACTGAACATTCTTTCACTTTTTTCATCTCACAAACTTGTGATTCCAAACTCCTTTAGGCATCATTGGTTTTTCAGATGTACAGCACAAGCTTCAATAAAAACACCCTCAAGTTTTAACCATGAATGGTTTAGGGGCAGAGTTCATGGAAATTATTTTTCTAGTTCTTGATAGTGAAGCAAATGAAGCATCATTTCAAGAATTGCTTGGTCAGTTTCCAAATATTCTACAATGAGAAATATTAACAGCATATTTTTAATGCAGATTTTAGTTGTGACCAAATAGGACATGATTAAGATAAAGGCATTTTTAATGAATCAAAGCAGAATATGAAATACATAAAATAGAGATTGTCCCAGACTGCTTCACCCTATCAGTTTCTTGTTGCTTTAACTTAACTATTAGTTAATCCAATTGTTGCAGGTATATTTTATTTATTGCTCTGTTCTCTTTTTATTCATATGTATTGAATATTGCAAAGCATAAACTGAAAATGACCATCGGCTTGGATAACGTCATAAGGCCATAAGGGAATTCTGTGTTTCCAGATCACAATAACTGTCAGAATGAGTAAAATGAGTCACTTCTTACATTATGCATTTTCTATTTCAGCCATATTTTTATTGGGGAGGGGTTACATTTATGTACCTGTTGCATAAGTAGACAATGATGCTTGGTGACTATATCCTTTTTATTTTCTACCCTGTCTTCTCCTGCCCTTGCTCTCTTCAATTTGCAAATCTCTTCATTTCTACCCAGTGAAGAGCCTATTCAAATTGAACTATTCAAATTAGTAATGTACATTTTCTGAAAAATGAAATAATTTAACATTAAGTTTTACTTTTTGTGCCACAGTAGATACATAACAAGTAGAGAATCAGCATTTAAAAACACAGGACACAAAATTTTTGAATCAAAACAGAGATGCAGAGCTTTATATCTAAGTCATATTGAAGATAGAAAGTAAAATAAACATTGAGCATTTTTAAAGTGTATTAAAGCATACCCCCTTTAGGAAAGAAGTGACAAAAGTTAAGACAACTGCAAATGACACAAGTAACTCCAATAAAGGGAAAAAAGAGACATTATTTGCCAAGTTGGATGCACAGAAGGGTCTGAGTGATGTTAGGAAAACAGGATCCATTCAGAGTTGAGTAGACGTATCCACTTGCTGAAAAATGTTCCAAGTTCTTCAATGAGAAAAGCCTGAAACACTGTATATAATCTATGGTTTATCATATTTAATAATATTTATGTTAATTGTATAGTGAACTACATATATATACCTTTTTTCTTACAAGAATGAATTAGGTCTTTCTCCATATAATTTATGCTTTACTGTATTTATAAAGTTGAGAGTTGCAGAAGCTCTTTAAGTGTGGTTGAAGATGAACATCTGAATTAAATACTAAAGCATTTCTTACCCTACTACCCAGCATGGCTTTAAGGCTGGGAAGGGTGCTGTTTATGCACCATCTAAGGGATTGCTTAATTAGACTTCTGTCTGGGTAAGTTTCAAATTTTTTGTTTGCATTTTAAAAAGTCATAAAATATGTGTTTCTGCGGGGTCAGTTGTAATATCCCCTTTGTCATTTTTGACTGTGTTTATTTGAATTTTCTCTTTTTCTCTTTATTAGTCTAGCCAGTGGTCTATCCATTTATTATTATTTTTTTTTTTCAGAAAAACAGCTCCTGGATTCATTGATTTTATGAATGTTTTTCATGTCTCTCTCCTCCAGTTCAGTGCCAATGCTGGTTATTTCTTGTCTTCTGCTAGCTTTGGTATTTGTTTGCTCTAATTATTTTAGTTGTGATATTATGTTGTTACAATAACTTGAGATCTTTCTAACTTTTTGATGTGGTCCTTTAGTGCTATAAATTTCCCTCTTTACACTTCCTTAGCTGTGTCCCAGGCATTCTGGGACATGGCATCTTTGTTCTCATTAGTTTCAAAAACTTCTTGAATTCTGTATATTTTTATTATTTATCATGTCATTCAGGAGCAGGTTATTCAATTTCCATATAATTGTATAGTATTGAGTGAATTTCTCAGTCTTAATGTCAAATTTGATTATGCTGTGGTACAAGAGACTATCATGATTTCAGTTCTTTTGCATTTGCTGAGGAATGTTTTATTTTCGATTGTGTAATCAATTTTAGAGTAATTGCCATGAGGTAATGCGAAGATTGTATATTCTGTTGTTTTTGGGTGGAGAGTTCTATAGATATCTATCAGGTCTATTCAATCCAGTGCTGAGTTCAGGTCCTGAATATCTCAGTTAATTTTCTGTCTTGATGATTTGTCTAATATTGTCAGTAAGGTGTTAAAGTCTCACACTATTACTGTGTGGGAATGTAAGTCTCTTCAAAGGTCTCTAAGAACTTGCTTTATGAATCTAGGTGCACCTGTGTTGGAAGTATATAGATTTACAATAGTTAGATCTTCTTGCTGAATTGAATTTTTTACCACTATGTAATGACCTTCTTTGTCTTTTTTTGATCTTTGTTGGTTTGAAGTCTGTTTTGATAAAAATTAGAATTGCAACCCCTGCTTTTTTTTTTTTTGTTTCCATTTGCCTGGAAGATTTTCCTCCATCCCTTTATTTTGAGACTATGTGTGTCATTGCATGTGAGATGGATCTCTTAGAGGCAGCATACCAATGCATCTTGGTTCCTTATCCAGATTGCCATTCTGTGTCATTTAATTGGGGTATTTAGCCTATTTACATTTAAGGTTACTATTGATATGTGTGGATTTGCTCTTGTCATCATGATGTTTAGCTGGTTATTTTGCAGACTTGTTTATGTGGTTGCCTTACAGTGTCACTGGTATGTGTACTTCAGTGTGTTTCTGTAGTGGCTACTAACAACATTTCCTTTTCATATTCAGTGCTTCCTTGGGGAACTCTTGCAAGGCAGGTCTGGTGGTAACAAATTCCCTCAGCATTTGGTTGTGTGAAAAGGATCTTATTTCTCCTTTGCTTATGAAGCTTAGTTTTGCCAGATATGAAATTCTGGGTTATAATTTCTTTTATTTAAGAATGCTGAATATTGGCTCCCAATCTCTTCTGGCATAGAGGATTTCAGCTGAGAGGTCTGCAGTTAGTCTGACTGGCTTCCCTTTGTAGGTGACCTGGCCTTTCTCTATGCTCATAAACTAGAAAATCTAGAGAAATGGATAAATTTCTGGACTCTCCCAAAACTGAACCAGGAAGAAACTGAATCCATGAACAGACCAATAATGAGCTCTGAAATTGAGCAGTAATAAATAGCCTACAAAGCAAAACAAGCCCAGGACCAGATGGATTCACAGCTGAATTCTACTAGAGGTATAAAGAAGAGCTGGTACCATTCCTACTGAAACTATTCCAAAAAATTGAGGAGGACCTCCCTCCTAACTCATTCTATGAGACCAGTATCATCCTGATACCAAAATCTGGCAGAGACACATGCAAGAAAGAAAACTTCAGGTCAATATTTTTGATAAACATTCATGCAAAAATCCTCAATGAAATACTGGCAAACCAAATCCAGCAGCACATCAAAAAGCTTATCCATTACGATCAAGTAGGCTTCACTCCCAGGAAACAAGGTTGGTTAAATATATGCAAGTAAATAAATGTGATTCATCACATAAACAGAACTAAAGGGAAAAAATTACAAGATTATTAATATCTCAATAGAAGCAAAAGCTGGAAGCATTCCCCTTGAAACTGTCATAAGACATGGATACCCTCTCTCTCTCCTCCTATTTAACACAATATTGAAAGTTCTGGCCACAGCAATCAGGCAAGAGAAATAAATAAACAATTAGAAAGAGAGGGAGTCAAGCTACCCCTGTTTGCAGATAACATGATTCTATATCTAGAAAACCCCATAGTCTCCACCCAAAGGCTTCTTAAGCTGATAAACAACTTCAGCAAAGTCTCAGTATATAAAATCAATGTGAAAAAATTATGAGCATTCCTATACACCAACAACAGTCAAGCTAAGAACAAAATCAAGCAACAAACTATAATTCGCAGTTGCCACATGAAGAATAAAATACCTAGGAATACAGCTAACTAGGTAGGTGAAAGAGATCTACAAGGAGAACTGCAATCCCTTGCTCAAAGAAGTCAGAGATGAGACAAACAAATAGAAAAACATTCCATGCTCATGGAAAGGAAGAATCAATATCATTAAAATGGTCATACTGCCCAAAGCAATTTATAGACTCTATGCTTTCTTCACAGAACTAGAGAAAACTATTTTAAAATGCATATGGAAACAAATAAGACCTGCATAGCCAAGGCAATCCTAAGCAAAAAGAACAAAGCTGGAGGCATCATGCTACCTGACTTCAAAGTATGCTGCAGGGCTACAGTAACCAACACAGCATGGTACTGGTACAAAAGCAGACACATCAACCAATGGAACAGACTAGAGAGCCCAGAAAAATGACTACACTCCTACAACTATCTGTATTCGACAAAGGTGACAGAAATAAGCAATGGAGAAATGACTCCCAATTCAATAAATTCTGGTGGGATAACTGACTAGCCATATGTGGAAGACTGAAACTGAATCCATTCCTTACGCCACATATACAAATTCACTCAGGACTAAAGATTTAAATGTAAAACCTGAAACTATAAAAACCCTGGAAGACAATCTACGCAATACCATTTAGGACACAAACACAGGCAAAGATTTTATGATGAAGGCACCCACAGCAATTACAACAAAAGCAAAAAATTGCCAAATGGGATAAAATTAAACTAAAGAGTTTCTGCACAGAAAAAACAAACAAACAAACAAAAACTATCAACAGAATAAACAGACAATCTACAAAATGGGAGAAAATTTTGCAAACTCTATATCTGACAAAGGTCTAATATCCAGTATCTATAAGGAACTTAAACAAATTGATGAGAAAAAACACAAATGACCCCATAAAAAAAGTGAGCAAAAGACATGAACAGACACTTTTCAAAAGAAGACATATGTGTGGCCAACAATCATATGAAAAAAGCTAAACATCACTAATTACTAATTACTTTTTTTTTTTTTTTTTTTTTTGGAGACAGAGTCTCGCTCTTCTGCCCAGGCTGGAGTGCAGTGGCACAACCTTGGCTCACTGCAAGCTCTGCCTCCCGGATTCACGCCATTCTCCTGCCTCAGCCTCCTGAGTAGCTGGGACCACAGGCGCCCACCACCATGCCCAGCTAATTTTTGTATTTTTAGTAGAGACGGGGTTTCACCATGTTAGCCAGGATGGTCTTGATCTCCTGACCTTATGATCCACCTGCCTCGGCCTCCCAAAGTTCTGGGATTACAGGTGTGAGCCACTGCACGTGGCCAGGAAATTAAAAATTAAAACCACAATGAGATATCATCTCATACCAGTCAGAATGGCTGTTATTAAAAAGTCAAAAAATAACAGATGCTGGTGAGGTTGTGGAGAAAAACAAATACTTATACACTGTTGGTGTGAATGTAAACCAGTTCAGCCATTGTGGAAGACAGTGTGGCAATTAATCAAAGACCTATAAACAGAAATACCATTCAACCCAGCAATCCCATAACTGGGTATATACCCAAAGGAATATAAATCATTCTACTATAATGGCACATGCATGTGTATGTTCAGTACAGCACTATAAACAATAGCAAATACATGTATTCAACCTAAATGACCATCAATAATAGACTGAATAAAGATAACGTGGAACATGTACACCATGGAAACTATATAACCATAAAAAAAAGAATAAAGTCATATCCTTTACAGGGACATGGATGAAGCTGGAAGCCATCATCCTCAGCAAACTAACACAAGAACAGAAAACCAAACACCACATGTTCTCACTCATAAGTGGAAGTTGAACAATGAGAACGCATGGACACAGAGAGTGAAACAACACACACTGGGGCCTATCAGAGGGTGGACGGTGGGAGGAGGGAGGGAATCAGGAAAAATAACTAGTGAGTACCAGGATTAATACCTGAGTGATGAAACAATCTGTACAACCAACTCCCATGACACAAGTTTACCTTCGTAAGAACCTGTACTTGTACTCTCGAATTTAAAAGTATTTTTTTTTAATCATAAAATTTGAGCTTTTATTGTCAGTGTCTCTTTATCTTCATAACACCAGTGCTTAAGATAGTTTTAGAGTAATGGTAAAAACTCCAGGCACATGAAAAGGAAGAAATAAAGAAAGAAGGGAAGGATGGAAGAAGCGGGGAGGTGACATGGAAGAATGAAAGAAAAGAGCATGGTGGAATAGCCCTGAGCTCCTTCCTAAAACCCTCAGTTGTGGTTCAAATTATGTCAATTAGCTATATAACCTGGGTAAATTATCCAAACCTTCTTAGTCTTTCATTTCTAAAGTAAAGGAAGTCTTGGAGTCCATAGCATCTCCAAGACTCCTTCCAGCTTTAACTCTGCTGTAAGAAATCTTTCTTGGCCAGGAGCAATGGCTCACACCTCTACTCCATATACTTTGGGAGGCTGAGGTGGGAGCATCTCTGGAGCCCTGGAGGCAGAGGCTGCAGTGAGCCAAGATCTAAGATCCTTCCACTGCACTCCCACATGGGCGACAAAGTGAAACCCTGTCTCAAAAAAGAAAAAAGAAAAGAAAAGAAATTTTTCTCATCATAGAAAAATAGCCATCGTAGTTTAATGCTTGCTCCTCTAAATAATATTTTAATCATACAGCATATATATATTCACTGTTGAAATATATACATTCATGGGATCCCTCATAAGAAACGAATACATCCAGATTTAATTTTTAAAAATTCTTCATAATGCTCTTTAAACGTGAATCAAGAAATATTATATCCATCACTTTTTATGTTTTTGAAACAGAGCCTTGCTCTGTCATTCAGGCTGGGTTGCAGTGGCACACACAGTCACAGCTCACTGCAGCCTCAAAGTCCTGGGCTCAAGTGATCATCCCACCTCAGTATCCTGAGTAGCTGGGTCTAGGCACACCATCATACCTGCCTAATTTTTGGATTTTTTTTTTTTTTAAGAGATGAGCTTTTGCCATGTTGCTCAAGACAATCTGGAACTCCTGGGCTCAAGGGATCTGTCTGCTTCCGCCTCCCAAAGTACTGGGATTACAGCTATAAGCCACCACCCCGGCTCCCCCACTCTTAAATAACTGACATTAAGGAAAAACAATTATACCATCATAACCTGTTCTAGTGTTGTCCAATCAATCCTGACCTGATTGATTCAAAGCTACAAAATTGTTAAGTGTATCTTTACATTATTAAAGCTACAGTTTAATAATTATTGCTCCAGAGTTTGAATTTTGGAGCTATAGCTTTCTCTCTTCAAAGAACAACTTCACTTGGAAAGATATATGGTTAAAAGAAGAGTTGGATGACAGACCTTTCGGAAAGACAATTTATACATAAACTACAAATTTACACTCTGCTAACTTAGTTCATATTGTTTCAAATGATATATTTTGAAGGATAAGCTGATTTGCTACTAAGGAGGATATTCTTTGGCAATTTATCAATATTAGAATGTCTTACCTGAATTTATGCCTCATTATTTTCATTCATTTATTTCTTGTATACAATTTTTCAACATGTCATTAGTAACAGAATTCACAGGAAAGAACACCTTGTAAATGCCAATGAATTTATTATCAGTACACACGCCAATCTCAAAAAAAGCCAAAGTTTGGGATTTATGCATTCTAAAATACATATTTTCAACCAAAACATTCCCTCTAGAAGAAGCAACTGGTCAATTATTCTTTACTAATATTATTCTATTTAAATGTTATTCTAACATTATTTATTTTCTGTACTTAATCCTGGATGTCTAACAATATTTTATTTAAATAATTCTTGTATAACATATTCTTAATAATGCAAACCATTATAACTTATTTCATTCTTACTATGTTGCACTAATCTGTGGAAATGGTCAGAGAAGTTATATTTTCTTTTATTGTTGAAATTAAAGTTAACTCATGGGAGGTTTACACATTTACATAATATGTTCTTTGCATCAGTTATTCCACTGGAATTTTTATATCCAAGCTGAATCAATTATAATAGATAAATCTGTAATAAAGTATAACTCTAAACCAGAATTCCATCACTCATTCTCTGGGGAATGAGGAAAGATACCTAAGGCCAAATTTACTTAATTGTTCAGTGATAAAGCCTGTGTTTAATCACAGACTGCTTCAAATGAATTCCCGATAGTTTTAATTAATTAGCTTCATTTCTTGTTCATTCACAGAACTAAAAATATTTTACATTATCTTATCTTAGCTTAAAAGTCATCACTTATTTTATTATGTTTTTTTCTTAAGTTGCACAATATTATAGAGTTCCCACAACTGGGAATGGAAGGTGAATCAAGATCTATAGGGGTTACTCAGAAATGAGGAAGCCATTCACAGCTTCACTGCTATGAAATTTAATCAAAATGAAATTAAAACAATTAAGTCTGCTTCAATGATATATATGATTCATGCCCTGCTATTTGCTCTTTTCTAGAATTATAAAATGTATATATTTTTCATCTTGATGATATCAAATATAATTTACATTATAAAAATCAGTGTAGAAAAAATCAAACCACAATAAAACCAGTTTTAGCCAACAAGTCTATGGCAACATCTACAATGACTGAGCTAAAAAGAAGTTAAACTATGGGCAAGTATCTAAAAATAAACTATGTATATATGACTTATATGTTGCAAGAAAAGAGAACAAACAGACTGAAGGAGTAAGAAAATACCAATTTCTACCTGTGTGATCTTAGAAAGTTGCTAATTCCACTGTAAAATTAAGACGTTAAATAGTGCCTATACATATAAAAATGTTAATGACATCTTTATGTAAATATGATTTAAGATAGTACGATTGCCAATACAATCAAGAAGGAAGGGAAGAAGATGTAGGAAGAGGTATATTCCTTACAAACTCAGCTGAGATAGAAATCACATCCTATGTCTCTTCCCCTGTGGTTAGTAAACTGGTAAGTGCCAGTGGGCATCCTGCCTGACACGGAGGCAACTTTTCTGACGCGGATAGAGAAATTGAGCCTTCATAACATGATTTGCACCCTCAACATAGAGTTCAGTTGGAAGTCTTTCCCTTAAACTTCCAGTTATAAGAATATGTCCCTTTTTGACTTGAAAAAGAACACGAGACGGTAAGAAAAAAAGATGATGAAGTAGTCTTGTGTATTACATATATTAGGTTTGTAACTTTTAGCCAAGCCCTTTGCTAAAACAAATCTATTATTTTTTGTTTGTTGGTTGGTTGGTTTTGACAACTTTCCCAATTCTTTGTCTTAACTTCTCAGAGTGTCTTTTTTCCCTCTTGGCATGTTCTCTTTTATGCCTTACTTTGTTAAGATATTGGCTTAAAAAAAAAAAAAAAAAAAAAAGTAACTTGGCTGGGTGCGGTGGCTCATACCTGTAATCCCAGCACTTTGGGGGCCCGAGGCAGTGGATCACCTGTGGTCAGGAGTTCGAGACCAGCCTGGCCAAAATGGTGAAACTCCATCTCTACTAAAAATATAAAAAATTAGCTGGGCATGGTAGACCAGACAATTTTTTTAAATAGCTGTAATCCCAGCTACTCTGGAGGCTGAGGCAGGAGAATTGCATGAACCCAGGAGACGGAGGTTGCACTGAGCTGAGATCATGCCATTGCACTCCAGCCTGGGCAACAGAGCAAAACTTTGTCTCAAAAAAAAAAAAAAAAAAAAAAAGTAACTCAAAAAGAGTATTCAGTTAGAGTTTACAAGAGCCAAGAAAGAAAAATATATTCATATTTAAATTATTTAGGCTACTTCAAACATACCTATCCATCACATCCACAATGCAAACATTTCTAAAAACAGTAAAAAATTCACCTTGCTGCATCCTAGATGTATAATAATTCTCTTCACTTATTTTACTTAATAATTCTAAATTGAGAAGTGTAGTAGGCATTTCGTACAGTGATATTTAATCTTTATGGTCCCTGGGCACCAGAATACATAAATTTCCCTCCTATGAACGAGATTACAGAATTGCTCCCTGGGCATTTCCTAGCCTCTCTGGCAGTTGAGTGAGTTCAGGGCAACTGAATGTGGGTGAAAGTGACTTGTGTCACTTTTTCTATTTGGGATCCTCTCTATAATTTCCCTAGCAAACAGCCAAACACAGACAACTCTAAGGTCCTTAGGGAAGGTGGAGTCAGAAAGTGAAAGCAGTCTATCTGTCTGTCTGTCTATCGGTCTATCTATCTATCTGTCTATCTATCTATCTATCTATCTATCTATCTATCTATCTATCTATCTAATTTACTGAGATAGGGTTTCACTCGTAAGCCCAGGCTAGAGTGCAGAGGCTTGATCATGACTCACTGTAGCTTCGCCTCCTAAGCTGAAGGAATCCTCCCAAACTTAGCCTCCGAAGTAGCTAGGACTACAGGCATGTGCCACTATACTCAGCTAAATTGTCTGAGTCTTTAAGTGACTATCTTCTGATCGAGAATATCTATTTTAGACTTTATAATGTTAAGAAACACTGTGCTAAGGCATTCAATTTTTAGTGTTGAACTGTTAAAGCATTTACTGTTGTTTGTCCTAAGTACCATACTCAATTTCTCTTCTGGTGACCTGAGAATATGTCACCATCATAAACTAGTGAGCATCAAGGCGTTATCTAACTACACCAAAGAGCCATCCAGCATCTTGTACCAGCCCAGTTTAAAGTAGTTAAATATGACAACATTTTAGATATCAATCTGATCTTTAAATAGTGTTTTTTTCCTGTAATTTAACTTCTAGTAACAGAAAATCATCTAACACTTCTCCTGAAAGTCAATAGATATATGGAAAAAGTAAAACAAAACATTAAGACAAGAATGGATTTCTAGTCCTTAGAAAAATGAGTGTTCCGGAATTTCAAGGTTTTTCATGACAGTAGCAACGTAGATGCTCATATCACCAACCCTCTCTTCTTTAACACTACCACGGAAACACAACAGACCAAAACAAACAAACAAACAAACAAACATCTCTCCATAGTATATGAATATCACCTAGGAATAACAGGAGTTATGTTTATACATAGAGGAAATTTGGGAATTACTAGTTACGCATTCAAGATAGTTTTTAGAAAACTGAAGTGGCTATCTAAAATGATTATCTTTAAAAATTGGCAAGAAATTGCCACATTTGCTCAGGCTAAAATGAACAATTTGCCTATAGCAATTCGTATATCAAGTTTATGTATTTTCATTTTTTTTTAACCACATTATCTCTTGAGGTATAATATAAGGTTAACAGCTTTAGTAACAACTAAAAAGCATGATACTTCAACTCTCTTTCTATGCTAGTCCAGTCTTCTACTTTTGACAAAATTATGCCTCTGGTAATCCTCAAACTTAATTTTAAAGAAAAGTACTTATTTTTAATAGGTATTTCTTCTTTTACATTTTTCTTTCTGCTAGGCCACTTTAATCAGGCATTGATAGCCAAGAGAGTAGAAGTATAAGTTAGTTGTTTGAAAAGTATTCAGGCTTCCCTGCCATAATACACATTACACTGTTTTATTATGTTCAATGAAATGTTTAATTATTTGTTCACCTTTTAAATTGATGTTTATCCTTCCATGAACACATGCCCCATAAAAGAAGAGACCTTGCTTATCTGTTTACCGCTGATTCTTACTATCTAGATCAATCCCTTACTCAATAGTGTTTATTAATTGGAGTATTAGATGATTTATACATCTTTACCCATTATGAACTCACCACATAGTTACTGAACCTCCACTTTCTTTTCAAATTACAAATGTCAAATCAATACTGTTTTGCAATTTTCTTTAATATATGTCTTCAATGGTATTCCCAATCAGATGAGACCACAAAAATCATGACATAGAAGAATTACCAACATGCTGAGAGTGAGACTCCTCAACATGACATTTAATAGCAACCTTATTTTGAAGAAACTAAGATATAATGAGATTATTTTAAAACATAAGTAAATTTTTGTAGGCCTATTATTTGGCAAGAGTATTCTGTCTCTTGAATAAAAACAGAATTGAGGTTTAGTCTTGAAAAAAAAGATATAATACTAACTTGTATGCTGATCAATGGAATTAGTATAAAGTGGAGTATTAAGAAATAAACTTGTGCAAAATAAATGTCAGACTAAGAATAAACATTCTAGAAAATTATCAAGAACTTTTGAGAGATTCTTTAAAGCCCTGACTTTCAGTGCATCTACATAAGCAGTTGAGTAGACTGAAGAGATGATAACATAAAAGGTTAAAAAATTTTTCATGAGATTCATACTCTGAATGAATCTTTTCTTGTCAAACTATGATATTTAATCAACGTGATTTGCATTACCGCACGTATTTACTTTTACAGGTCCCTGGGAGATAATTTCTGTTCTAAAGGCTGTTTGTTTGTTTCAAATAATGTAAGTACAGTCATCCCTTAGTATTTAGTGAAAAGATTTTTGAGTATGCCTCCCTGATATGTGTACCTGTTATTTGTACGTTTTATAGATGCTCTATTTCACCAGATATAGCAAGACACCCCATTAGATTCAGTATTGTATAACTTTAAACATTCCCAGAAAAAAAATACATATGCCTTTATTTTATAGATGCTTTGTTTGAAAGAGTAATGCAAATTTTGAAGGTCACATGCTATTACTAGCTCATGTCTCAGGACACATTATACAGTTAGGTCAAAGTTCATAATTAAATATAGTATATGGAAATCCATATTTCATATAGCCTTCTTAATCATTTCAATTTTCACCCCTTTCTTGTCAGATTTGAATAGATCATCACTGCTTTTTAACCTTGGAGTACAGCAAAAGACCAGCAGGGAGTAGCCGTGTCATCTCGATACTGCTCCCCCCTCATTTGTAATTTGTATTATAATTTCTCTTCAATCCAAGGCTTTCTTAAAGAATGTTCTTAAACTTCCTATTTCGTGAAGTGTTCATTTAGTTAGGATAAACAATATTATCTACAAAAAACAATTAACCAGGAATGCAACCTGTGACACTCAGCAACGTGCTGAAAGCAAACCCATAAGTGAGAGAGGACACTGTTGCCTATCCTCTGTACAATGGAGTTCCCACTCTTCCCTAAGAACACCACATGTTAGCAGTTTTGTATGGTACATTGGAGCTGCACACAGACTAAATAAGATGCATGAGGAAAGCTTACTTTATTTTCTATTATCTTTGATTAAAAGACACATAAAGAGCAAAATTCTAACCAATGACCTTGTAGTGAAGAGCACTTTGGGAACTGCTGTGTTACATTCTAATAAATTCTAAAAACCCAAACCTACTTAAAACTCTTAAGTGGCTGGATTTTCCTGTAGGTTTAGGTGTAAATTCTTTTGTATGGCATTCAAGGCCATTTTGAATCTGTCTGTGGCCTCTACCTTAAATGTATGCTATGCTGCAATGACACTGAACTGTTTCATTTTCCCGAAATGCATCGTGCCTCTGTGGTTTGTTCCTGCCCATTCCTCAGGATGAAACGGCCTCCCTTACATCCTTTTGAAACCCTCACATCACTTCTAGCAATTTTTCCCTATGGACACTTTTGTACATACCAAAGCAGAACTAATCATTTTATCTTTTGCTACCACTGTGCCTGTTTCTGAAGCCTACTACGGAACTCATAAATATTTGCATTTGCCTCTGAAATCCACATGAGTATGTGCACATGAGCTCTCTCCGATTTTGATGCTTGAATTTCTACTTTGTAACACAGGAACTGTTTGGTACCTCTCACTGAATGGATAAAACTATGATAGTAGCTCTTTTATCTGCTCAGTGAGAAATGCACCAAATTTTATGAATTCAGCTGGTTAGTAACTTTTATGCCATACTTTGGAATAAATTAGTATATAAGATAAACTTCAATATATGCTTACTATTTATATAATTTTTTAAAACACTATTACTTATCATTATTATATTTTAAAATGCAACAATGTTGATAAAAACAATAAATAAATATAAACCTTCGAGGAAGATTTTAATACATTTATGAATATATATTGAGCTCCTTCAATAATAGCTCCATAGAGATTCATGATAAAACAGACAGTCCCTTCCCTCCTATAATTTTCAGACTAAAGGATAGTATAAGTAGTAATCAAGCACTTACAATTTAGTAACAGTTAGTGTTACTAAGACAATGTCCTGGAATATATCAAAGGAAGTTCTAAATGAGTCAGTGTTTCACAGAGGCTGCCTTGAGGAAGTGGTCTTTTAAACAGAGACCTGTAGAAAAAAAGCAAAAAAAAAAAAAAAAAAAAAAAAAGTACAGGAAGAACTGTTCCACAAAAGGGGATAACAAGTGTTAAAGCTCTGAGAACAAGGAGAGAAATAAATGTTTGGGAGTCAAACTCCAGAATGGATGGAGTACAGACAAAGAGGATATTATCAGATGAGGAGGATGGAGAGCTGGGGCCAGAGCGCAAAGCCTTGCAAGCCACTGTCAGTAAAAACTGTGAAAGGCTTTGGACAAAAGGAATACGGGGAGTCCTTTCAATAGAATGCAATGTGTTGTTCCTAGAGGAGCCTTCAGGTTATCTGATTCTATAGGGCTCTGACACTTTATCCTTGGCCAGACAATTTTGACACTTCGTAGAGGTCCAAGTTAACCCATAGTGAGCTAATGGAGGTGCGAATGGTTCCTATTTATAAAAATTAAAATGAATTTTTTTCAGTAATTATATTAGTCATATAAAAAGATTATAAATGTTACATTTTTGTTCTTTACAATGCAGTTTTTTATCCATTAAAATTTCATTTCAGCATTCCTTATTGTCTATGTATATCTAGTCCTTAAAATGGTTGTAGCATCTTACATTACAAAACATTTTTGACTTTTTAAAAATTTTATATATTGACATAAGTCATGACTTTTACCATTTTGCCAATTCTCCTTTATACCATATCATGGAATCTGAATTTTATCTCAGGAGCAAGGGGAAGTAACTGAAGGGTGTTGAACAAGGAATGAAATGGTTGGTTGTAAAGGTAGAGGATAGTTTGGAAGGTGGAAAGAATTTATGTGAGAAGACAAGTTAGAAAACTGTATTTGAAAGCCAAATGAGATGGCAGTGGCAAGGATGGAGGCAGAGGCAGTGGGGTTAGAAAGAAATGGAGTGATTTAAGAGATGTTAGAGAAGGAAAGGAAACCCTGGTATTGTTGGGAGATAAAGGAGAGGGAAGAATGAAGGCTGGTTGACTCTCACATTTCCAGAATGATAAATTGGGGAGATTGTAGTTCAGATTACTGAAAGGCAAGCAGATTTGGTGAGAAGTGAAACTGTATTTTCAATAAGATCTTTGTATAGCTATCAAATTTATTCTATCAGTATCCCAGGGACATTTATTTAATGCTAGCTCATTTTGTCATGCATTTGTAAAGTACTCCCATGATTTATCCAGCACACACAACTGAGAATAAAAGCATATCCTGAAGATAAATCAAAACAATCTTTTGTACTACCTATCAATCTGTAAAGTGACTGATTCCACAGCATGTCATATTTAGAAAGAAAAGAAAACACTGACATTTGGTTTAAAGTGTTAGAATTAGAGTTTAATTAAACTTGCAAACCCAAGCATTTAGAGATGGTAGTCATTTATAGTCAACTAACAGCTTCATTTACTTTAAAGTATTTCAAAGAATTAAGAACATAGATCTGCTACAAAACTGAATATTGTGGAAGTTATCAATAACATTCCTTATTTTAATGATAATTTATTAAAAATGTTTAAAATTGTATTTCCTATTATGACAGAATAATGATCTATTATTTATAATACACATTATTGTAGTAAATGTCATGGTTCATTTGGGTTGCTATAACAATTATCTTAGAATGGATAATCTATAAACAAGAGAAATGCACTGCTCATAGTTTTGGAGACTGGAAAATCTAGATAAAATCCAAGAGGCAAGAAAATCCAAATCCAAGATCAAGGTGCCAGCAGATTCACTGACTCCTTGAGGGCCTGCTTTCTTCATCAAAGATGGTGCCAATGGTGCCTTCTTGCTGTGTCCTCATATGGTGGAAGGGTAATGAGAGCCCTTTCATATGTCTTTTATAGGAGCACTTATGCCATTCAAAGAGTAGAGCCCTCATGGCTTAATCACTTCCTAAAGGCCCCACTTTTTAATATTATCATACCAGGAATTAGATTCTAATGTATGAATCTTTAGGGGACACTTGGACCATAGCAGTGAAATAATTAAAATAACTAAAAATGAAAAAAGTATCTTTATAAGAGCATATTATGCTCTGAAATTTGCATAATTTATAGTGTTATAATAAGCCATTTTCAAAGGTACAGTAAAATTTTTGAAATTCCTTCAAAGTAACAGTATTATAAACCCTGTACCTTAGGCTGTCATGTGTGCATGTGCCCGTGTCTTTAATTAGATTATGAATTGCTGAAGGCAGAAATTCAGACTTGAACTCAATACTGTGTCCTCAATGCCTAGCATTCTGATGGAATACAGAAGGTGTCTAATAAATGCTAACCAAAAAAAAATGAAGAATAATGTATAGCTATTTCTATCTTATTAGAATAAAACAACTTTAAACCATGTTCAAAAGTTTAGCATATAACATTTTTTCTCTTTTCTTTTTTTTTTAGATGGAGTTTTGCTCTTGTTACCCAGGCTGGAGTGCAATGGCACGATCTTGGCTCACCGCAACCTCCACCTCTCAGATTCAAGCAATTCTCCTGTCTCAGCCTCCCAAGTAGCTAGAATTACAGGTGCCTACCACCATGCCCAGCAATTTTTTTTTTTTTTTTTTTTTTTTTTTTTTTTTTTTACCTTTTTTAGTAGATATAGGGTTTCACCATGTTGCCCAGGCTGGTCTCAAACTCCTGACCTCAGGTGATCCACCCACCTTGGCCCACGGCGCCTGGCCTAGCATATAACACTTAAAGTGTTATTGTTTTCAAGGTAAATGTAACATAATTATATTTTGAAAAGCTAAGAAAAATTGTATGCATAATCCAAGCATGCTAATATACTCACTGACAAACATTTCGGTTTTGGCAACAAGACTCTTACCACTGTCAGAAACTTATTTAAGATGTTAATCCAGAATATTTAATTGTAAAAATTATCCAGATTTTCACACTGGCAATGATATTGATAGTTTTCTGAATGTGATAGACTGAAGAGGGAAGTAAAGAAAGAAGGAAGAGAGTGAGAGAGGAAGGGAAGGAATAAAAAAAAATCTATTGGAAAAGAAGTCTTTTTCTTTACTTTTAATTTACTATCAAATCATTAGATTTTTCAGTATTTGTAATACTTCTGGTAAGTACAGTGAATTCAAGCATAAACATGGGTATATGCCTAAGATTGCTTTCTAGAACAACTCCAGCAGAACAGCTTCAAAGCCTCATTGACCAAATTGACCATCAGTAAAAGGGTTCATAAGTGACAAATACAGAACTCATTACAGATGTGAGTGGAAGAAATTATTAAGTACTAAAAATATCTAAATGCCAAGTCAGCAAAGTCATTGCGCCAGTTCCATAAAACTAGTGTCTCTTATGTATTAGAAGGATGAAAAGGGAAAATATAATTTAAATTAAATTATTATACAATAATTTATTATTTTGGTTATTTTTCAAAAAATAGCCAATGTAAACAAAAATTTCTTTAAAAATGCTCAAATAATTCCAAATCTTATGTGCAGTCATACTAAAAATCTTGCTTAAGGGAAGATTGAGGCTGGGCGTGGTGGCTCACGCCTGTAATCCCAGCACTTTGGGAGGCCAAGGTGGGTGGATCATGAGATCAGGAGATCGAGACCACAGTGAAATCCCATCTCTACTAAAAATACAAAAAATTAGCCGGGTGTGGTGGCGGGCGCCTGTAGTCCCTGCTACTTGGGAGGCTGAGGCAGCAGAATGCCCTGAATCTGGGAAGCAGAGCTGGCAGTTGCTGAAATTGCACCACTGTACTCCAGCCTGGGCAACAGAGCGAGACTCCGTCTCAAAAAAAAAAAAAAAAAAAAAAAAAGATTGAAAATACTACTAAAGCTCTAAAGTCATCATATTTTAAAATGTTGTATTGAAGGGATCTTTGAAATAATCTTGTCTGTACTGGTTTGAATACTGTCCCCCGAATTTAATGTCCACCCAGGACCTCAGACTGTGACCTTATTTGGAAATAGCAGATCTAATTTGTTAAGATCAGGTAGTAATGAATTAGGGTGGGCCTCCATCCAGTGATTTAGGTTTTCGTAAGAAAAGAAAATAGATTTGCAGAGACAAACACACAGGGCCATGTGAAGATGGAGGCAGAGGCTGAGTGATGGGTCTACAAGTCAAGGAAATCCCAGGATTGCCAGCAATCACAGAAGCCAGGAGAAAGACCTGGAACAGATTCTTTCTCAGAGTATCAACAAGGAACCGATCCTGCATGACTCCTTGATTTTGGACTTCTAGTCTTCAGAACTGAGAGAAAAGAAATTTCTATGGTTTAAAGCTACTCAATTAGTAGTACTTTGTGAAGACAGCTCTAGGAAATGAATACACTATCCAATCATTTTTGTGCATGTAGAAGAGGAAAATGAGATCTTGAGAGGATAAATGATTTACTCAAGATCATATAGCCAATTATTGTTAGAACTCGTATTAGAATCTGTTGTCCACGAGGCAGTTTTTACTAAGTTTATGATTTATTAGACTCACTGCAACTGAGATTATATTGAACTAAAAGCACACGTGAGAGGAAGCCTTACATCAAAATTGATTTCCTTTCACATTCAAGTTAAATAATTTTAATTTCACACTTGAGAGTTAGCGTAGCCTATTGGTTCAAGAACATGGGCTCTAGGGCCAGATTTCCTAGGCTTGGAACTCTTTACTGCAATTTTCTCTGTGGCATAACAGGCACATTCACCACACAGATTGTTGTTAGGATTCAATTAGGTAAGACTTGTAAGCATCTAGAATAGTGCATGGCATACGGTGAAGGTTATATGATTTGGGGCTGTTTCATTGCTGAAAATTTTTACTAATTACATCTAAATATTTAAAATAACTGACTCTGGGTGAAGAAAACCTTATTTAATATTTATAAAGACTCTGGTGGAATTAAGAGCAAATGATACTACATATTCAAACAGATGTTTTTTAAAAAGAAAAGATTCCAAGAATATACTAATAATATCAAAAGTATGAAAACACAAAATGTAAATACTAATGTAAGATACTAGTTCCAGCCATAAATGTAAATAAATCTATTACACAGCAGGTGCAGTGGCTCACACCTGTAATCCCAACACTTTGGGAGGCCGAGGTGGCTGGATCACTTGAGGTCAGAAGTTGGAGACCGACCTAACCAATATAGCTAAACCTTGTCTCTACTAAAAACACAAAAATTAGCTGGGCATGGTAGCAGGCACCTGTAGTCCCAGCTTCTTGACAGGCTGAGGCAGGAAAATTGCTTGAACCCAGAAGGTAGAGGTTGCAGTGAGCCGAGATCGCGCCACTGTACTCCAGTCTGGGTGACAGAGGGAGACTCCATCTCAGGAAAAGAAAAAAAAGAAAAAGAAAAAGAAATCTATCACCCATGATTACTTTATTTTATTTATCAAGGAATTATGTTGCTAAATGTTTCAGTAAATAAATTGAGGTCTTTTAAAAACAATGGAAATTACAACCGGATTCAGATTAACTAAATTTTCAGGTTAAACGAATCTTAAAGGAAAAAAGGAAGGGAACATAGGAGAGAGAAATTTAATGAAGGAAGGGGGAAGCATGTAAGAAAAGGAAGAAAAGAAGAGGAATCTATTGCAATCAAAATCAATTGTGATGAAGGCTGGCTTCCTAATTTTTTATATTTTTCTCACCTAATTTTACTTACACATTTTTATTTTCTAAGGCTACAGAAAATGAAACTGGAACAGGCAAAAAAAAAAAAAAAACCAGGCCGGGCGCGGTGGCTCAAGCCTGTAATCCCAGCACTTTGGGAGGCCGAGACGGGCGGATCACGAGGTCAGGAGATCGAGACCATCCTGGCTAACACAGTGAAACCCCGTCTCTACTAAAAAATACAAAAAACTAGCCGGGCGCGGTTGTGGGCGCCTGTAGTCCCAGCTACGCGGGAGGCTGAGGCAGGAGAATGGGCGTAGACCCGGGAGGCGGAGCTTGCAGTGAGCTGAGATCCGGCCACTGCACTCCAGCCTGGGCGACAGAGCGAGACTCCGTCTCCAAAAAAAAAAAAAAAAAAAACAAACCGCAATTGTTTCTCATTTATTTCCAATACTCACAATGTATAATTACAAAGTATGTTGCCAATCACTTAAACATTCTAATGCCTCAAATAATTTATAAGGTATTCAGCCAAAACTAACCTTTGAAATGAAAGAAAAAAAAATTGTAAGAGGAAATTTTTAATAACTTGTCCTTTTAAAGGAAGTTTTACTTAAAGTAATTCATACAGTTTAGAAGTCACCACTGAAGTTCAAAATTTCTAAGAGCTACACCTTTCTGTGACTTCATCTTTCTCAAGTGATATTACAAAGTTCTGGCATTTATAACTTTTAAAATGTACTTGTTAGGGAAAATAACAATTTAATTATTTTTAATATTCTTTGCAAATTTTAGTTAGGACTTTTTTATTATCAGGCTTGATTAAGGAAATAATTTATTAGAGCAGAAAAAGGTTTTAGAGAGCAAATGTTTATACTATTAATTAATATCAGCTAGCTATGTGCGTATAATAAATTTTTAATTTTCAGACCTATTGTTATTAAAGGCACAGTGTTTTAACAGTGAGTTTCAAATAACAAAGAGTACTTAAGTTCTAGTTCACACTACTTACTAGTTTTATAATCTTGGGCAAGTTGGATTCTCTCCAAGCCTCATCTCCTCATCCATAAAAGCAGGAATACAAACCCTAGCTACCTCAAAGTGCTGTAAAGGGTAAAACAAGAACATTAGCAGCAGTACAGTGTCTGTTATATAGTAAGTGTTTAGTAAAGAATACTTACTGATAATATATATGCAATTTATTTCCATTTGTGACAGGTAATTATTTTGATGCCAAATATTAGAGGCTAGATATGCTTTACCTATGCCCACATCTAGGCTCTCTCTGAGCTACTGATTCAAGTTTCTAAATTATTCTTTACAATTGAAGATGGGAATAAGACAGGTGTCAAATATTTTAATTTATTCCAGTGAGTCTAGTTAATGTTACATCATCTACCCAAGCAAAAGACTATGCTCTTCTCTCTTTCATTTGCTTCTTATTCTACTTTCCCCTTCCCTCTTCCTCCTCTTCTCTTTAAATATAACTATTAAAATTGCTTTTATCAATCTTTGCATGTTTTCCAAGCCTAAGGTCATTGGAGCTTAAGTTTTCCTGATAATCCTTTTTAAGAGATTGAAGTCTCTTTTGCTTATGTGCTCCTACAATCATGCATAAAATTGTTCTGGCTTATTTGCAATCTGTTTTTTTTTTTTTTCTAAAATGAAAACCCACAAATGAATTTTAACAGCATTCTCTTCTTTCATTAATAGAAACTCTAAGATGGTACTGTCATTTTTCCAAGGTTCTTTTTTGTTCTATAGTCCCATTTATGTCTTCTTTTTGGAATAGAACTATGTCCATAACAAAAGTCCTCTAGATTCTTTCTCTGTTTTTTGAGTGACGACAATTAGAGGAAGGTAAGACAAATATTTACCAGATGACCTGCTTTGATTAGAATGAGTTTCCAAAAAAAATGTTCATATTGCTGAAGTCCCTATACATCTTTACTGTGTCTTCTTGTAAGAAAGAAACAGCCAAGTCCTCAATCTGGCCAAGCATTTTATAAAATATTCCCTAGCAAGGCATTTGTTTTTTTCTCTTTCTTTACTTTTCTTATTTGCTTCAATGGAAAAGTTTTCCTAAAATCCAATACGTTGATCATTTGAATTTTACAACTATCAAGATTTTAGACAACTGTTGCCCAACATTGTTATTTTTTTAAAATTAATTCTATGCTTCAATAATTATAATTGTTTCTGTATAATATTCTTAAAAATAAATTTTATTCATATAATATTTCTTCTGTTTAATCAATTTAAAATAGTAAGGGTAAAAATCCTTTTTCTTGTCCCCTTTTTCAATTACGCTATGCATTGAAACTCCTTTACCAAGACCTCCATCTTATTTTAAGTATGCACTATTAGTAGGGAACAAAAATTAGGATCGTCCAGTAGGTGATTTGCTATGATATGAAGCATATTGATGATCCTGGAAGGGGTGCAATCTAATTATATTCCATTCAATGAATAAATATGACTTTTTATGAATAAAAAATGAGTCTTCAGTGAATGTTGTTGAAAGCACTATATAAAAAGAACACTGCATTCACTTTCCTAACTCCACCCATGTCTTACTTGAATGCCTTCCTCAGGAACACAGCTCTCATTCATTCTATTAATATGAATTTGGTATATAAAATTAGAGCAAAATGGAATCATTCATCCCTTAGCTTGCATTCACTATCGAATTTATAATACAAATTACTAACATCAATAACAGTAATATCCACAAGCAAAAATAATCCCTGTAAATAAGTATAACTAAGTTAGCAATGAAAAAAATAGAAAGAATATTGATATAAATGCTCATTAACCCTTTCCTGAATTCTTTAAAAAATAAAAGAGATGATTTATCAGATCATTTCCTATCATGAATTAAACAATTTCTAGGCACTTGAATAGATGTCTACTGAGGAAATGTGAATATTGATATAAATGCTCATTAACCCTTTCCTGAATTCTTTAAAAAATAAAAGAGATGATTTATCAGGTCATTTCCTATCATGAATTAAACAAACAATTTCTAGGCACTTGAATAGATGTCTACTGAGAAAATGTGAAAGTGGATTTTTGTGTAGGTGGGGAATTATAAAACATGATAGAAATTTGTATTGCATTATTAGAATAAAAAGCCATAAAAATGTCTGGGGGGATTAAGATAGTTAGGGCTGTAGGAGTTTCTGCCACTTCAATGTACTTGTGTATATTGTAGGCATCCCACTTATTTTTTTCATAAAGCACTATAAATACTCCTTGAAGGCTATCTTAACTTTCAGATTATTTGAAATAACTGTACATTTGTCACAAAATCCAACAAGAATATTCCAAGTGCTTACTATGTCTATATCATTGTACCACTTTGTTAAGGAAATAACAAAAATAAAAATAAATAAATAAATAAGGACCATTCAGGCAGTTCCCAATTTAGAACAATTCAACTTCTAGCAATTTGTTAAATTTAAAATAGTTGGTTACACCCATGTTTTTTTGAAGCTAACAAATAAATTTAGAACAAGCCTCTTGACTTGCTTCTTGGATGCTCAAGTGAAAAGTTCATCCTGGAACATGCAAATGGTATCCTCGACCAGTCTCTCTTGAGGATGTTGGGTGTTGCAAAATTTAGAAGATAGAACGTAAGAAGTAACTAATAACAATGAGATAGTGACTCAATAGGAGTGCCAGGTTAGATGCTAGCAAGTTTAGATTTATGTGATTGAAATATTTTCATAACATTATACTAAAAATATTTTAAATAGAAAATATTATTTTCATAATTCTAAAACTCTTCACATGACAAAATTCATCTAACATACAAATTTTAGCATACATAATTTTTAAATAGTTTTTAAAAATTAGTATATATAAAATATACTATGGTCAATATCCAACAGTCATTCAAAAACAGGCCATTAAAATTCAATTCTAGTGATGTCTATAGCTTACATAGTAGGGCTTTTGTTGTGGATTTCATATTAATATATTTAGCCAATATCTATTGAATGCCTCTATTGTGTCTATTCCAGATGATGTTCCAGAACTGCAGATACAAGAGTGAACAAAATATTATACATAAAAAACAAATAAACAATTAAAATATACAATATTGCAGATGATGATTAATGCTGTGGATACAAATTAAGCAAATAAAGTTACAAACAACAAATCACCTGTAATTGTACTGTATTTGACCAATGACTAAAGCTTTTACGTTTAAAAACTTAAATGTGATGAGGGACCTATAAAACAAAATGAAGCAACAAAAAAAAAAAGAGATACTATCATCTAGCAATATTCTTAAAGGTAAGAATGCAAAGTAACAGGAGTAGCTTTCACATAAATATTACAACAATGCATTTCAATATTCTCTATAAATGGTGTTTTTCCGGAATAAAGAGTTTTATTGTCCCAGGAAAGGAGAAATATACTTGATATTTTTTTCCAAGATAATAGACTTAGAAGGTAAATCCAGGGGAGAAAGACTATTGTAAAAACGTTTAATTACACTTGGCCAACCTAGGATAGAAAAGATCATTTAGTTGCTCATTAAGGCTTATCCCATTGTCTGAATAGGAATGAGAATAAGATAAATGAATGGGAAGGAAGTTGGAAAAAGGAAAAATCAGAGACATTGAAGAGAAGCATTAGCACATGTGCCTGGTGTCTGGATTTCTCGCCTAAGCCTGGTGTCTGGATTTCTCCCCTAAGCCTTCGGCTGAGTTGGTGTCTGTTTTCAGTTGAAGTACAATGGGATGACACAGTAAAACTTAAGTTCACAGGTTGGGTTGAGGCACAGCAGATTATTTGCTGAAGTTGAGGGAGAGAGGGGACAGGACAATGTGAAGCAGAATCTTAGCAAATTAAAAGGATAAGAGAAGTATAGCTAGAATTTCCCACATTTTCCTGTCATCTTCTGAACTCTCCAAACTGTTCTAACCTCTGCCTGTTACCCAGTTCCAAAGTCACTTCCATATTTTCAGGTATCTTTGCAGCAACATCCTACTCTACTGGTACCAATTTACTGTATTAGTCAGTTTATAAACCGACTAATGTCTTTTCATAAAAACATACCAGAGACTGGGAAGAAAAAGAGGTTTAATTGGACTTGCAGTTCCATGTGGCTTAGGAGGCCTCAGAATCATGGCGGGAGGTGAAAGGCACTTCTTACATGGCAGCAGCAAGAGAAAATGAGGAGGAAGCAAAAGCAGAAACCCCTGATAAACCCATCATATCTCATGAGACTTATTCACTATCACAAGAATAGCATGGGAAAGACCAGCCCCCATGATTCAAATGTGGGTCCCTCCCACAACATGTGGGAATTCTGGGAGACACAATTCAAGTTGAGATTTGAATGGGGACACAGTCAAACCGTATCAGAGAGGGAAGGGAGGAAAGAAGAGAGGGAGATGAGAGACAGTGAGAGAGATAGAGAGAGAGACAGACAGAGAGAGAGAAAGACAGAGAGAGAGAGAAAACATGAGTTTGTCAGGGGCAGAAATCGATGATAAATATCTTCTAAATAGCCTTAGCTCAAGACTAGAATCTGCCCAAGCTTTCCTATGGACCCAGATTCTCCACTCTTCAGGTGAGACAAAAAGAAAATTGTGGACACTGCATGTACCTCTTTACTCCAGTGCCATGAAATCATTTGAATTTCCCTCACCCCATGCCCCATATACCAGTGTGTTGTAGAGGAGGAGAAACATGAAGATATGGGCTCCAAAGACAAAGTCTTACCTGATGTAGGTGTTTGGATTTATTCCAATTTAATTAACAACAACAAAAAAGGCAAAATAATTTTTAGCTTTATATATTACCTGAAACTCAGTGGGTGGGAGTTCAAAAGGAAAAGATCAGTAGTAGCCCAAGAAACTACCTGTCCTCTGCTCAGTCATGTGTCAGTTAGTAAATCTGATAGCCCACAACACCTATGCATGCTGGTGAGCCAACAGTTTTGAGAGAAACCCATATCATCCATGTTACGCATTGAGTTGTTTTCCCTCAGAATCTTGTATTGGAACCAGTACCTTATATTGAAGATTCTGGTACCTTAGAATGTAACTGTATATGGAGATAGTATCTTTAAGGAGGTAATTACGGTTAAATGAAATCCTCAGGGTGAGACCCTAACCCAAGGGGATTGATATATTTACAAGAAGAGGAAGAAACACTTGAGATTCATGCTTACAGCAGAAAAGCCACGTGAAGACACGACGGGAGGGCAGCCATCTGCCAACCAAGGAGAGACACCTCAGGAGACACCTACTCTGTGGGGACCTTGCTCTTGGACAGTCAGCCTCTAGAACTTGGAGAAAATAAACTTCTGCTGTTTAAGCCACCCAGGGTGTGCTATTTTGTTACTGCCTAGCTAACTGAGGCAATCCAATATTATAAAGAAGAAAAGACAGGAAGAAGGATGACAACATTATCACCCAGATTTCTTTAGAAGACTTCTCCAAATTACTATGCTGTTTTTCATCCTAGATAAGATATATTTTTCTAATGTATTAAATAAAAAGAAAACAGGGATAGTAAAGAACTCCAAGCATACTATAATTTTTAAATATTTGTATAACATTTTTGCCCCCAATTATCTATCCATTGTAGGCAGAATTATACTGGGAACAGTCAGATTTGATTAAAATGTTTAAGATCATTTCTGCTTTTTTAAAAAAGAAGCTTAAAAAAAAAAAACAACCCAGCAGATTCCAGTGAGAAACAAAAGTACTTGCATATCAGTGTTTCTTAGAAAAAAAGAATTAGATTCAGTGTGCTACAGGATAAAGATTAAACTTTCTTTTTTATAATTATAGGTTTACAATTATATGTTTATTAATTATAAACATAATTTATATGTTTTATAATTATTAGAGTGCCTTTTCCCATATATTATTTTATGTATTAGTAAGTAATAAAGTCATCAAAAGGGGCATACATATGTACATTGTTTTGATGTTTATGTTTTGGACACTCACTGTTTTAATTTTTATATAGTCAAATCTATCTATATTTATATGTCTCTCTATCTACCTATCATCTATCTGTCTATCTATTACAAACAGGGTCTCAGTCTGTCACTCAGACTGCAATGTATTGGCATGATCCTGGTTCACTGCAGCCTCAAACTCCTGGGTTCAAGCAGTCCTCCCACCTCATTATCCTGAGTACCTAGGATGACAGACACGTGCCACCACACTCAGCTAATTTTAAAAAAAATTGTAGAGACAGAGTTTTGCTATGTTGTCAAGTCTGGTCTCAAACTCCTGGCCTCAAGCTCTCCTCCCCCACTGGCCTCCCAAAGCATTAGGATCACAGGCATGAACCACCATGCCTGGCCTCAATTTAATTGTTATAACTTACATTATTTCCATTTTTAGAAATGTTTTATCATCTAAAAATACTTAAGTATTTATCTAGATTTTTTCCAGTATGTATAGAGTTTGATTTTTTATATTTACCTTCTCAATCTATTTGGAGTTTGTTTGTTTGTTTTTGCTTAACAGTGTAAAGCATACATTTACATTTTTATCCAAACAAGTTTTTTTCCAGGCAATATATCTGAACAACTATATAGAATTCATCAGTTTAGACATGCATATCTTCTAGACATGAGTTGCACCTATAAATCCTCTTTAACTCAAAACACGGTCCAAAGAAAGAGCCTTAGATATCACATTGAAGGAAAAATAATTTAACCTGAGAGAGCAACAACAAAAACAGCACAATTAACAGAGAAGACATTCTCAGGGAATATATGGAAATTATTTTGCAAAAACACACTCCCTAATGCTTCATGCAGTTATGCACAAGAACTTGGACGTCTAAAATTATAGAGCCTAGGATCAACTGAACTTCAAGCTATTAATGCCTCATGTTCTGGGAATTCTCTGATGTGGGTGTTATTAAAATCTCTCATGGACCACGGCCATCATTCCAACAGAGAGCAGCATGCAACATGGAACACAGAACAAAAATCCCTGAGTGGCGAGGATGCCCAGAGTCACATCTCTTAGACACATCTGCCAAAAGGATTCACTAATTTCTTATTTTCTAGGCACTTTATGTCAGAACAGAACAAAATATTTTGTAACAGCTTTACTCAATAATGTTTAAGTAAATAAAATATAATTTTTGTTTCACTGTTTAATTTCTCATTTCATTTTTCTGTGCTCTATGAGAAACCCTGAGTTAAAGAACTGTCCTGGCTAATCTGAAAAATATATTTAATATTTTAGTTAGAGGGACTCTAACTGATGATTGCAATACTTCTTATTCGTAAATTTGCTTCAGGTTTCTCAATGGCTTTTCATGCATTGGATTTAAATCCAAGTTCCTCAACATTGTTTTTAAGGACCTTGCCATTTTTTTTTCCAAAAAGGGGTGGGGTCTCACTATGCTGACCAGGCTGGCCATGAACTCCTGGTCTCAAGCTATCCTCCTATCTCAGCCTCCGAAAGTGCTGGGATTACAGATATGAGCCACTGTGCCCAGCCATGGCCCTTGATTTTTTATACTTCTATTTTCTCTCTCAAATTATGCAGAAATACTGAATTCCTAATAATTATTCAATGTGTCGTGCTTTTCCTAGACTCTTGGACATTATTGCTTGTGTCTCAAATACAATATCTAATGCCCCTGACTTCTCCACACCATCTTAAGTCCCTCTTTATATGCCCGGTTCCTTCAGGTCTCAGTTGCAATGTGACTTCATCCAGCAAGGCTTTCTAGCTGCCGAGGCTGGAATAAGAGATCCTTTTTATATTGTGTATTCCCATATTCTATCTATGATAGCACATTCTATCTATGATAGCACTCATGGATACTGTTGAATAAATTAGCCATTTTGAAGGAAACTAAAAAAGTGTTTAACATCCAGAGTGGTCAGCTTCGGTCAATAGGCCTAAAATGATACCTTAAGGTATTCTTGTTTGGGGCTATAATATGGTATACTCCAGGTATAACACAATGTTTGCCTTGCAATCCTAAAGGATATGTTCGTTCTACAGAAAGCATCCATTTTAAACTTTGGTGACTGTTAAGGTTTAGGTAGATATTAATTAGTATCATTATTTCTTCTCAATATTCTAAAATTAATTTTAAAATAGTCTTACCATAGGTTTTTTTTTTTATAGAATTTTGTCATTTGTCATGCAAGACTCCATATCTTTTTACAAAATTAAAAATTTGTTTTTTTTTTTTTTTTTTTTTTCAGGCAACAGAAACCTGAAAGCAAGTTTAAACATTGTACTGGTTTTATTATTCACTAGTATTTAGTAACTATTGATACTAGAACATATTTCTGTGTTGGGCAATATTCAAAATTTAACAAAAATTTTGGATTTCCATCCAATTTTAAGAATGAAAGCTGGTAGAGTATTTATAATAAGAAGTTACCTATTTTTACTGGTTATGCCTATAGGGGAGATATTACCATAACACAATCAACCAGGGAAATCCCATTAGAAATTAAAAGCATGTTAAAATCTCATTAAGGTTTTCCCCAAGCTATGAGCATACTTGCCCAATTAAAAAAAAAATTAAAAATATTTGTTTTAGATTACAAGTTTTAAAAAATGATTCCTAGATACTATAATGTTCTATGTGCAAACCTTGATCACTCAGGCTTTTGGTTTGTTCCCCCACTTTGCTGCATGAGTTGTTTATATCCATATCCAAAGAATTCTTCTCATGGTTGGCTCACTCATCAGTATGTCCTATTTACGTGACAATGAGTAAGAGAAACATCTCCCTGGGGCCACCTTTATGGTCATACGTGTTCAATTTTAATCAATCACTACATGAAACAAATATTTCGCTAAAACCAAGATGGACTTTGGATGCCAGAAAAGACCAAAAGAGATTTTAACTGCCTTTATTGCTTGACAGTTACTCTTGGTTAAGGACAAACCATTACGATAAGGACTCAAGGTTTGCGATACCTCTCTGGGCTGCCTTTAACTATGGAGTGAAGAATAACCGCAGAAATAGATACAGAAGGTCTGCAACTTTGCCTCTGACCAACTGAGGAAATAAGATGAAGAGAGCATTGGTCAATGTATCTAGTATCTTGCATATAAATCCCCTGCTTGCTGGATTGACTGCAAATGTAGATGAGTGTCTCTGTCCTATATCTATCAAAACGATAATAGTCTATGATTCCTTCCTTTTCAAACCTTTCAGAATTCATAGGAAGCATCAGGAACACGGATTCATTCCAGATTATACAAACTTCTTCAACTTTTATTGTGTTTCCTCTCTTAAACATTCTCTAAACCCTCTGGTAACTTTCACTTATAAAACAATAAATACTTCTGAATTATTTACTGAAGCAAGATACCTATCCAAATACTGTAATAAAATGTTGATGTTGTAAACACAATAAATTAAGGGAAATCTATGTGTCTATAATAAATGATAAATTCTATACTTTAAATGTTTATAAATAATAATGTCAAATAATCCTTGAAAGATAATGTGTCATTTGTATAGTATTTATAACTTCAGTCATAATTATATGTTTATTTAATGTTAATTCATCAATAATTTTCCCAATCTCAGTCTCTCATATACACACTTAAATTACTTGCCACAGCTTAAATAGATTCCCTCTTTCCCTTTCCCTCTCCCCTTCTTCCCCTCTGTCCTTTACTGAAGATCAAATGTAACTTAACGCAATTTCGGAGTCACAGAAACAACCATGTTGGCTGCATTACTTATATTATCTTGTTTATTCCTTAGAATAAGGTAAAATTGATAAATAATCTATTCATCATTCCACTTCCACTCTAAAATCTAAACGTTATGAATTAGTCATATAGCCTATAAATCATGAAATTATTTACACACACACACACACACACAAACACACACAAAATGCTTGAGTTTAGGTAGAATGCAATACGTGAAGCTGAAAAGCACTGAAAAATTACAAACAAGGTTTCCATTAGAGATCATCCTTGACCTGAAATCAGCATATACTTTGTAAGTAAATTTCCTTTTTTGTTTGAAATGTAAGATGGCATTTTGTTTTCTTGCTCAAGGTATGAAATGACAATAGTTCTTTAAAGTGAGATCTCGGCAACAAATGTTAATGGCAAACCTCATACCTCTGTTTTTGTAAACAAATCAGAAGTTTACTTGTGTAATTTCTTTGAAAAAATGTCATAACCATGATACACTGGGGATGATTGTAGGGATTAAGTGAGATATAAATATATTACTTATTATACTGGAATGCATTACATAATATTTTTACTATATACACTAGAAAACATTAGAAATCACTACTATGATTACCTTTGTCAATTTTTATTTACTAAATAAGAAACAAAATAAAAACAATGCTAGTATCATTCAAGTTCATGTTTAATAATTTAACAAAAAGGTTTTATCATCATACTCCATGTTTTAAAATATTTTTATTATCTTATTTCTTAGAATATTTTTATTTTAATCAAACTAGAACATGTCTCTCATTAAAGGCATAATTAGATTTTTGAGGAATATTTACTGACAGTTTATACTTTTCTGACCTATAACAGACTTTAATAAATAGGAAAATTAGTTTTTCCAAATTAGTTTTCCCAAATAACTCTATGTCTCTTGCTTATCTGATTGCCTTAATTAACATGGCAGAATATATTCGTAATTGATTTTGTGATAAAATAAATAATTATAATTAATTGGTTTTAAAATCATTAGCATAAATCAATTTTTTGCCAGTTCTCATATTTGCATTTTTAGAATTAATGCTCTTGAGGCATGACATAAAACACAGTACTGTGAATTCCCTTGACTAAATAGGTGCACAGAATTCCCTCATTTTTCTCATGTTTTCAGTGGTATCCCGAATAAATCTTAAAACGTTCTGCATAGTTCAGACTCTGGAGCTATGTTTAAATTCAGTTAGCTACAGATGCCTTGAACTAAGAATGACATTAACACATTATTGAAAATTAATTAACTAAACATAAAAGAATCAAGTGAATGGAAATAAATTCTTGTAAAATCAGCATGTGCACAAAAGTTCTCAGTGTTTACTGCTCTGTCATTAATTGTAGCTACAAATGGGACAGTTTGCTTCCATTTCTTTTACCTCTGTCTATAACTTTTTTGTGTGTTAAAGATTGATTTCCTTTTTTTTTTCAATTTGCTAATATTTTAGGGTTAAACCCATCTTACCTATTCATTTTACTGTAGAATATTTCCTTACCAAGTTTAGTTTGATGGTCAGCAGTAGGTCAATTAATGATTCATTTCTGTCTCTTAGGTTTTAAGTCTTTTAATTTTAGACTAGTGGTTATTATGATTATATAAAATTAAATATGTTATAATGGTGTCTCTAGTTATGGTATAATAGTAAGTAACAGAACATTTGAGGGATTCAGTAATTCCTTTCTAAAATACATTGTCACTGTTTCTAATTTTTATGACATTGTCTGAAAAGGAAGACTTTATAACCTCACTTTGTAAAATTAATAAAGGTATTAACACTACCACTTAGTTTCATGTTTTTCACATAAATAAGAAAGCAGGAATGTATCAAATATGCATTATTTTGATACCCATCAATATTACCTCTGACAACTTTTGAATGCTAAGACTAATCCTCAGATCATATAGCCCAAGAGTTATTACATTTGCCCTGAATTTCCATGGCCAGATACATAACATGGACTTGGAGAAATGAGGAATTAGAAGTCACACAGTTTTTCCTATATCAGATGGAGATTACTAAAGTTTAGAAATGTGTTTGCAATATTAATTGAATGCTAATTCAGTAGATTTCTTCTATTGATAGTTAAGGAAGCTGGTTTGGTGGTGAAAACAATGTATGAAAGTCAGATGGGGGTTTAAGGAAAAGAAGAAGGTGAAGTTCTATATCCCCTCATTTAGTAATCATTTACCCTCTATATTGTGTCAAATAACAGAGTTAGAATTGAAACTAATTATGAATTAGGAGCCTATAAGAAAAATAAAGTAAATATTACAAGGAAATTTAGCATAGGGACATGAAAAATTCTTCTATAGCTAAAATTTAAATTGACTTAAATACCAAGTTAAGAATGATTCATAAAACCCTAACAATGCTGTTAGGAGGGTCAGAAAAAATATCTACCAAAATCTGTACTTAGATAGAATCACGTATATATTTTATTAGATATTATATATAATACATTTAGTTACGTTAATCTACATGCAGATAAACTTCATGCAGTATTAACTCAGGACATTACAAAGAGCAGAAAATTTACATTTGGTCAACGCATAAAGAAAAAAAATAAATTATATCCAACACTGAAAACCTATTCACATTTAAGAAAGAGAGAACATTTTGACATCTCTCATTTTTATATTTTATATCTCAGTGGAAAATAAATATTACAAACACTTAAAAGTCTTGAGGTTGGCATATTTGTTTTTCTAATATGAAATATGGTTTTCCAACATACAAATTTTGTTTTAAATATGCCCTAAATATCGGATTCTTTTTAATAGGTTTTGAATATTAACTTAAAATGTATATCTACCCTACTAGGCTTAAAGAGTTATTAGCATGTTTCCTTAAGCAACAGTCGTTTCAGGCTATTATTTAAATTTCTAAATATGGGCAGTGGTTGCTGAAGAGTTATTTCTTCACTTCATACCAATAGGCAATATCCCTAAACTTTTTAATTCCTTAAAGTTTAGCTATGTAATTTTATTGTCCAGTGTGTCCTTAGATTACTATATCCTTCCCAAGTATATTAGACTCCTGTATTTTCTGCCTTTGATTCTATTGGTTTTATAGGGTGTTATATTTGCTCCAGGAGAACAATATTTATTTTCTGTGGCCATTAATCAATGTCACTTGTGCTAAAAAGCTATGCAAGGATTTCTGCCTAATAGCCAAGGAAACTATATTTATTGGTTGGAAAATCCTTAGCTACAGCTACTAAACTACCATTAGTGGAATCCTTAACAGCTCATTACCACAGTTAGATGTGCTGTGTACAGCATAGGTTGAATGAGAATCACACTTTTTAAGAAGTCTTTTGTTTATTCCGCTCTGACAGATCTCTATCCAGTGTAATCAACTCCAGAGTGATGTCAAGAAGAAAAACTGTGAAAAGATGAAATAGCATCTATTTTCTTGATATGAAGGAAAATGTGGCATTTTAAAATAATATGTACAAATTGCTTTATCAAAAAATTATCAGTATCTTATGAGGCAATAGCCTCTCTACAGCCAGCCTCAGAAATAAATGCACTTAAAATATTTCAATACAGAAGTAAATAAGATAAAGTTAGCTTCATATTAATAACATGACCATTAAATTATGCAAACTTGGCAGTATTGAGAATTTTCCACTTGTAATTTTGGCATACATGTATGTATCAGTTTTTAAATAAATGCACATATTTGAATGCTACTAAAAAGATACTGGTAAAATGAAACTGATATGACCAAGAATAATGTATCAAGATGGCAGACTGAGCTCAATGTTCACTTTCCCAATTCCAGCTCCCATTATATGACCAAAAAATGATGCTAAGATTAATAAGTAAATCCAAGATAAGACTGATATTGGCAAAGCAAAATATACCAAAAGTTTCTAGACACTAGATGGAATCAACTCTAGTGAGTGACCAGAAGAAATCAGAACCGAAAACACATGCAGAAGAGGGGTTTCAGAGGTGACAGTTGCTCAGGGTTTCCAAAAGATGGATCAGCTGACACAAGGAACAGAAATTAGTACAAGAAATTTCTTCATGGAGATTAACTGTATCTGGAGCCAGTTACAGCCTTACCATTATAACTCTATTCCCAGACATATTCTCTTGTGGTGGGCAGAGGACAACAGGCAAGCTTGTCCTGAGATAAAAATGAAACCCAGAGGTACAGCATAGCAAAAATAAATTCTAAAAATAAAATAAAGAGGTAAAAGGGCCGCTTTTTGAAGGAAAAGCAACCCTTATAAGACTGGCAACAAACAGTACTAACATCAAAAGAAACAGATGATCATACAAATAGAGAAAGTTTAAAATAAACACAGTAAATAATATTGAGAGTCAAGAGAATTTTGCATTTCCATAAAGCAATAAGAATTTGTTATGAACAAATATAGAAGTCTTAGACGCTTAAAAAATGAATGTCGACTGGGCAGGGTGGTTCACAACTGTAATCCCAGCACTTTGGGAGGCCGATGCAGGTGAATCACTTGAGGTCAGGATTCGACCTCAGTCTAGCCAATATGGCGAAACCCTGTCTCTACTAAAAGTAAAAAAAAAAAAAAAAAAAAAAAAAAATTCTGGGCATGGTGGTGGGCACCTGTAATTCCAGACTTGGGAGACTGTGGCAGGAGAATTGCTTGAACCCGGGAGGCAGACAGTGAGCTGGGATTGTGCCACTGCACTCCAGCTTGGGCAACACAGCGAGACTCTGTCTCAAAAGAGAAAGAAGGAAAGAAAGAAAGAAGGAAAGCAGGAAAGAAGGAAGGGAGAAAAAGAGAAAAAAGAAAAAAAAGAAAGGAAAGAAAGAAAGAAAGAAAGAAAGAAAGAAAGAAAGAAAGAAAGAAAGAAAGAAAGAAAGAAAGAAAGAAAGAAAGAAAGAAAGAAAAGAAAAGAAAAGAAAGAGAAAGAAAGAAAGACAAAAGAAAAGAAAAAAGAAAAGGAAAGAAAGAAAGAGAGAGGGAGGGAAAGGAAGAAAGGAAGAAAGGAAGGAAGGAAGAAAGGAAGGAAGGAAGGAAGGAGAAAAGAAAGAGACAATACAAATAAGTGTCAAACCAAAAATCTTAATTGACCAGTTGAATGATATTAAAAAAAAAAAAAAAAAGGGCTACGGAAAACTAAATAATGATTTGAAAAACTGAGCTAAAGCATTTTTCCTATAACTCAATATGATGGGACAAGTAAATAGAACAACATGAACGAAAGAGATACAGAGAATACGAGGCAGGAGAATAGTGTCTGGAGGCAGGAAACCTAACGACAATTTGCACTGACTTCCTAGAACTAAATGGAATGGAAAACCCCACCTCTCCACATCCAAGTAACAAAAGGATTACAGGCTACTCCTCGCCACTGCATTGCTCATGAAAAATAGAAAGTACCTCTGATTGGTCACCTCTCACAATCAGAGTAGTCAAAGGCCAAGTCTTTATCTGCATAGGGTGTAACTTTGTACCTTCACTTCAGCCTCTGATCAGTCACCTACCTACCAAAGACTTGGTCATGGGTCAAGTCCTCATTTACGTAGGGTGTAACCAGGTAACCAATGGGAAACCTCTAGAGGGTATTTAAACCCCAGAAAATTCTGTAACCATTGCTCTTGAGTCACTTGCTCGAGCAAATTCCCACTCTGTGGAGTGTATTTTCATTTCAATAAATCTGTGCTTTCGTTGCTTCATTCTTTCATTTCTTTGTGCATTTTGTCCAATTCTTTGTTCGAAACGCCAAGAATCTGGACAACTCATAGTCAAGTCCCTCCGCCAGTAACAAGTAGACCCATAAATACTAACAGATATCCCAAAAGGAGAGAAAAAATAATGGAGAAAGAATGAAATAAAAGAAAAATCTAGAGCTGAAAAAGATGAGTTTTATTTGTTTATTTTCTTTGGGAGTTTCTTTGTTATTACCACAACTCACTTGTGCAAAATAAAAATAATAATAATAATAAAGCCACAATTAGATTCAACACAGTGAAGTTATATGACACTAAATATAAAGAAAAAATTATAGGACCTGAAGAGAATAATAATAACTGCAAAATATACTAAAAAATCTACCTAATATTTACTTTATTGTATATATGGCATTGTGCTAAGTAGTAAAATACTTCATCTTGTGTAATGATTATAGCATTATCATGTCATTCTCATTTTACTGATGAAGAAACTGCAAATAAAGCAATTGATTAATTTGACCAAAGTCGTTAGCAAAAATGCTGTAGAACTAGAATTCTGTTGTAGAACAAAAGCAGGCTAACTCTGGAACCCATGTCTTTAGCCACTATTGTGATGGTTACTAATATAGGAATACGTTTACGATCGTTATGAAATTTCTCACTGCCATTGTCTGCTGCTAAAAGATAGAAGAGCAATATTAGCAAAATCTGGAAATGATTTTTAACTGGAAATGTTAAAGCTAGACGAAGTAAAGTTCAAAAAGGATAGTGAAATAAACATATCTTTAAACAATTATCTTTTAATGAATAAAGTATAACTTCCAGAAAAAATATATACACATAATTTGTAAGAAATAAGAAACAGGTGAAAATTTGATTGTCAAAATAATTGCTAATGCAAATATTCAACAAATCTAAACTAAAGTCCTATCTAGGAAAGGCTATATGATTGACCAGACAGGGAAAGGAAATGTTTACCTTTTCCTGCATGTTCATATGCATTTTTAAAAAATAACTAGCACTTATTTTTATGCAATAAATAAAATACAAAATTTACTAAAGATAGTGCAAAAATAAATTGATTGAACTACTTAAAAATTGCTTAAGGGGACATAAGATATCACTGAGGCAAAAAGCAAAACCAGCATCTCAAAAATAAAATCAGGCTTTGGAATTAACAAATCACAATGTTAAAAGCCAATACAATACATTGTTTTAATGAAGATGAAGATAAATTCATATTTACCATAAATCTTAACTACTAAATTACATTTCTGCTTTAAAAATACTGTTCTGAAAGCCAATAAGAAAAATGAAATAGAAAGGGAGAGAATAAAGGGCTAGGAGGGAATACAAATATTTGTGTATTTATCTAATTTTTCATATACGTTGACTACTAGAAAAACTACTTTTTAGTATTTTTTAAGAAATTATCAGAATTGGGCAAACTGGCAGTGGTTAAGTACCAAGGCAAGTTTAAGAAGTGTTTAAATTTTTTTAAAAAATAGAAATAATGAAATGCAACCACAAAATACAGGACATTCAGATGGAAATGAAGCCCAGAAGATTTGATCACCCAACAGAAAGTTGGGCTTTATCATTATGGTCATGATGAGTCAGTTCAGGGATTTGAAAAAGGGAATGAAATAGCTAAATCAATAATTTAAGAAATGATGAACTTATGGTTTACAAATATCTTTTCAGGAAACATGCAGGTTAAAAGCTGTAGCAGGAATCCACGCATGAAGCAGATAGGCTCAACAAGACAGCAAGAATGAAAAGGAGGGGAAAATATTGAGAGATGAGATGTCCTGAAGATAAGTAATTGGATGTGGCAGCAGAGGACAGTAAAAAGGAAGAAAGGATAAATAAAGATATTGTCAATGTTTATACACTGATTAGCTAAAAGAATGGAATTTCCATAAAAAGAGACAGAGAGAATTAGAAAGAAATTAAATGGAGGCAGGTCACTACAGAAGATTACAACAACAAATATAGAAAACAAATTTATCTTTGTTTAAGATATTTTTGAAGAATTATTAAGATTAGGCTTTAATAAAGGCTTCATACTGCAACTAATGGTCTTAGGTAGAATTTAGACATTTTTTGGCTTATTTATTTATTTATTTACTTATTTTTTGAAAGGGAGTCTTACTCTGTCGCCCAGGCTGGAGTGTAACGGTGCGATCTTGGCTCACTGCAAACTCTGCCTCCGGGTTCAAGCGATTCTCCTGCCTTAGCTTCCTGAGTAACTGGGATTACAGACACGCACCAACATGGCAAGCTAATTTTTGTATTTTTAGTAGAGACGGGGTTTTGCCATGTTGGCCAGGCTGGTCTCAAACTTCTGACCTCAGGTGATCCACCTGCCTCCACCACTCAAAGTGCTCGGATTACAGACATGAGCCGCCATGACCGGCTGGCTTATTTATTTGACAAATAATAATTGTATGTATCTATAGGGTACAACCTGATGTTTTGATCTTATGTGTAAATTACAGAAATGCAAAATCAAGGTGATTAACATATTCATCACATCACCAATGTGTGTGTGTGTGTGTGTGTGTGTGTGTGGTTAGAACTACAACTTTTATTTTAACAACTGCGAAATACACACACAATATTTTTATTTGTGGTCACCATGGAGTGCAATGGATCACTACAACTCATGTCTCCAGGCTAACTGAAACTTTGTACCTTTGGATCAGTATGTCCTCTTTCCCTTTCCTTCCCCTGGCCTCAACTTTTGGCTTATTTTAAACTCACGAGTGGAACTGGAAGATAATTTTGGGGATGGGAATTGAACTACAGAAAGCAGTACAGCTCGTGTATTAGGAGCAATGTGTACAATTGTATAAGGTAAGAATTTACCACAGACAGACGACAACGAGGACTCAAGGGAAAAATGGAAGGGAATAGTGCGATGATGTGATGGAAAATAATCAGATATTTTCCAAATGCCTCCTTTATGCCATGAAGTTTATCTGCATATTTAATTGAGTCCTCACACCTGAAGGTAAGTAGCATTATGCCGTTTTATCAATGAAGAAACTGAAACTCCAAGAGATTAAGGAACTAAGCTAAATTTTCCCAGTTATGCATCAGTAGAGTAGACTCAGACCCCAAGTTCACCTGACTCTGAAGGAGCTGTGCTTTGTTTACTAAATATAAGAGAGAATTCCAACACATGTTACAAAAATTGTTCAAGAAATTCAATGAAACTCAGTTGAAGTGATTCACAAATTTCAACTTGAAGACTTCAAAAACTCCAGGTACTATTGACATTGGATTTTTTTTTCCACTTTAAAATCCAATTCTAGTGAGCATCTTTAATTACCATCATTTTGTAAAAACCTGTAATGACTAAATCCACATCTTATTTCTATCAAATTGCTTAAATCTCAGCAAACAGATACTTAAATTCTTGGTTCATCAGTGAACAGTGACTGGTAGGTATTTTATTGTCTTTCTATTTTTAATCCAGTCATAATTTGTAATGAATAAAGACATTAGAATCAGTGAACCACAATGTTCAGCAGATTCATGATACTTGATATGTTCCCCCTTGTTTTATTTCTAGGTTTACTATTCTAGTCAGAGAAACTAAATGAATATGAAGACAAGAAAGAGGGGAGGGATCCTTTGCTATATCCGTTCAATTTTAAAAGAAATAAAGACAATTAGCATCAATAAAAGTTGACCACAAACATAGAATAGCAGTAAATTATCAAGATCAGCAATTTAGTTTTATACACTCAAATCACTGAATGTGAAAGGCTTGTGTATTAATTGACCTGTTCCATAGCCCAGTCCTTAATGTTTCTATGATTGACAGGGCTAACTGGTCCAGTGTGCAGGGTCAGGAATCAAAAAGACTAGGATTCTTGTTCTAACTCTGTGACTCCCTGTCCAGATGACCTTGGGCAATTTATATATTTTCTCTAAGCTTCAGTCCCCTCAATGTGTATGCAAATAAAGTCTCTATATCCTAGTGTCATTTGTGAAGATTAAATGAGATAATCTACATAAAACAGGTAGTGAATACACTGCAGGTCTTCTATAAGTGCTTGTCTAATGTTAATTATTACTAGTACTATAACTACTTCTGGTAAAATTATTCACAATGTTGCTTAGTAATCCAGATATGCATGGACTGCAGAAATATTTTTATGATAATAGATAAAATAAACTATGGGAAATGGAAACAATAATGCAAAGAGATACTTGCAGAGCTAAAAAATTGTATCGAGGAAACCATTCACAATATTTTCTATACATTAATTGACAGCAAATTTTGAGTCTTTACCTTTCAGGCAGTATTTTGAGATATCAAGTTGACTCCCTCATCCTGCAAACTTGGAAGCCTATTTGGAAATAAATTATCCATCACCAAATAAGATATCCACAAAATGCTAGAAAGAAATCTCCTTTTGCTTCTCCCAGAGTAAATACATATGTTTGCCTGAACCACACTAGATATCCTAAGCATCCCGATTCCTGACAAGTTGTTTCAAATCTTGAGTCATAAAATCTTCTCATCTCTGACTAATTTCCTATCCCTGCCAATTGGGTTTGCAATAAGTTTGCCAACTGATTTCTAGGGAATTATTTCTAAGCCAGTCTTCCAACTTTCCTTTTTTATTTTTTAAACTTGACTGATTGATTACAGGACTTTGAGACTTCCATTACCTGGCATTGAATTATATAGAAAAAAACCCACCATCTTTTGAGGTAAATTCCTAACATCTGCCTTAGTCAGCTCAAAGGAGCCATGGGAGAATTGCTGGAGAAAGACTCTAGTCTATCACACTACAGAGAGGTGTTAATCAATTAATGGTTTCTTCAATGCTACCACACCCCCAAATAAATGTATTAAAATTTGATTTATATTATAAAATGAATCCCTTTAAGCCTAAGTTACATATATATATATATATATATATACACACTGATATTTTATATATGTAAAAATATCACTATATATCAGTATGTATATATAACTTTTGAGATTGATTTAACTATATTACATGATTAATTATTTCAGTAAGGTAGGAATCTGGAACATTGTCAATAATCATCTTTTCCCTTATTTCTCATAGGGGCTCACTTAATCCTTCATTTGCATATTGGCTAATTGTTTCTCTAATATATGCTATGTTGATATTAGCTATGTGATTGAATTAACTTGAAAAGGTATGCATCAAATTATCAACTACAGAGAAATAAAATGCTTTCAACTCCATAAATATACACAATATACATCAACATATATAAGTATTTGAGTTCAATATGTGTATATTTTTAAAAAGATTTACAAAGCATGAAATCCTTTTGAATCCCATTGAGTTAGAGTCATCCTGGTAGCTGGAGTTAGCCATAAAGCAGAACTCAAAATTTTGCAGCCCAGACCTCTAGCGGGCAGACCTGGAACCTCTCTAGTACCACCTTCAATAGAACAGCAATGGGGAATGAGATGCTTAAACCATTTGTATATAAATACACAAAGGTGTATATTCAAACACCTTTTTGAGACAGTTACAAAATGCTAAGCACAAATAATAAGATAAGAAATTCACATAGTCAAGGAAAGGAAATTACAATATGATATAATGCTCTGTAATAGCGGGAGGTTGTGAGGAACAGACACAAGGTGCTTTGAAGGAACAAGGAAGGCTTTCTGGAGGAGGTGATAACAAAGCAAAGTATAAATTAGTCAGATACGGAATTTTGGGAGAGTGTTCCAAACAGTGAAAGCAGGAAATACATACGCTTCAGGTATAATATATTGTAGGAACACTATATATAGTTCAGAGAAGCCCCTTGTAGGAAAGCAACACCTTACAGATTTAAATGGTAGAAATGTATAAAAATAGCTCAAGCATTAAATAAATTTTTGCCAGTTATTGAGCCAATTTTTATATTCTATATTTCTATTTTTCAATATGTTAAACATAACTCTAAGCTGGGCTCAGTGGCTCATGCCTATTATCCCAGCGCTTTGGGAGGCCAAGGCGGGAGGATGGCTTGAACCCAGGAGTTCAAGACCAGCCAGGGCAAATAGCAAGACCTCAATTCTACTTTAAAAAAAAAAAAAAAAGATAACCCTAAAAATTACATATTAGAATCGCAAAGAAGTGCTTCTATAAAACTATGGCCTGCCCCTGAAAAGAAGGAGAAAAAAAGAAAGAAAGAAAAAAACGCCAACTTAATTTAAACCTGTACAAGCATACAAACAGACTCAAGTTCTGAAATAGATGATCAAAAATGTTCACCTAACCAATGCATCAAGGGAACTTTATCTAAATGTGCTGTGGCATAATAGTGTTTGGAGGTATTTAGAAGATTGTAAATCCCAGAATCTTTCTAATTATTCTTTATTTGAGAAAAAATAACTTGCACATTTTGAAAATAAATGTATTTCAATATATAAATAAACTTTCAGTATATAAAAACAAATATATAAAACAAGTTTATCTACCTCATTCAATTATATATATATAAAGGTTTTTACAAAGAGCTTTTAGTAAATATTTTAAATTAATCTTAAAGTTAGCCTCAACATTCTTTAACATGAAATAATGTCAAGAATATAATTATATTTCTAGTTATTGTCTCCCTTGACAGCACTGAAATCATTCCAAATAACATGATTCCTATTATAATATGCCTAAGGAAAATAACCCAAACTAAAAATTATGAGGGAGATTGGTTATTGTCATTTGTTATTTTGAAAAGAGCATCAAGTTTAGCCTGATTTTTTAATTCTAAAACCCAAAACTCAGGCAAATAAACTTATTAACAGAGCTTTGACTGGCCCCTTGGCTAATGATTTGTGGCTCAGAGCACCAATGTACCAGGTTTCAGATCATGATCAGTATACCCAATTTCTTTGGATTGTCTGGCAAAGCAGATACTATCACTATCTTGTGATAATAGTCTTCCAGGCTTACATATCTTGCCACTTTGAAAAAGAAAAAAAGAACTCCATTGCCAATGTATTTATTAAAATAATACTGTATTTTATTGATTTAAGATGGATATCCCTTTACATTTTAACTTCATTGAGATGGGGATGCATAATGAAATAAATGATAGGAAAGCATTTTGCTAGAGTTCAATCAGCAGAATGTTTCTTTATTACCTAACATAATAATTCAACTTCAAATGAATGGCTTCAGATTTGCTAAAATATGGTTATACTACTATTACCGCTAATAGTAAAAATGCTGATGATAATAAGTAGTAACCAACATTTACTGATTGCTGTCAATGTGCCAAACCTTATTTGGTTATATTATTTGTATTAAATAATTTAATCCTCAAAATCTTCAATGAACAGAGAAGTTAATAAAAGTGGGGTGGCAGAGCCCTCATGAATTGATTAACCCTGCTATAAAAAGAGATGTGAGAGTGGGTTTGCTTACTCTTGTCCTTTTGTCTTCTACCATGTGTAGAAGCAGCAAGGCCCTGACCAGATGCCAGCTCTTTGACTTTGGACTTTCCAGGGTCCAGAACTGTGAGAAAAAATTTTTGTTTTTTCATAAGTTACTCAGTGTGTGTTATTCTGTTATAGTAACACAATATAGAGTAAGACACACACACAAACAAGTTATAAAATAAAAAGAATTTTAAATCTAAAAAAAAAATAAAAATAAAAGTGGGGTGGAACTGATGATAAATCTGTTTGATTACATGTGCTAGAACTCAAATACTTTCTTCTGTTTGCAAAAGAAAAAATCTTTTAAAATTAAATAAGGAAGATATTTGTGCTATGTATTATTGTCTTAAAATTATCAAAAATATCGAAGGACTATTAACTTATATCTATTCTTTAATTTTTACTCTATTGTTCATTACGATACCATAAAATGACTATATAATGCCAGTTATTATGGTATACCGCCTTCTTAACATTTACATCTGAATATGATTACATATGAAAGGAAATACTCAAAAATCAATACTTTTATTCTGTTTTTAATCAATAAAGAGAATACTCAGCTACTTTTTAAAAATATTTATTCCTAGTCATCCTATATTCCTTTGCATTTAAAAACATTTTCCTATCTGCTAGTGTTTTTACATTATTGGACATAAAGTAAATGCTTGTCAAAAATAAATAGTCTCCAAATCCATAATTTATATTTATCTAATCCTTAAGCACTACACAATTCTAAACAAATAAATTTTATACTTACATCTGCGATATTTTGAAGTTACCCGAGAAGAATATTAATGAGGGATACAAATAATTACTAAAATTCTCCTTTGATCAATTTCATAGTTATCTGATATTAAATTTCCAAGTTAAAATAATTTAAACATAATTTTTAAAGTCAAAGGTCTTTCTTATTCAAGAAAATTGGTTTAATTCTTTAACACAAAATATTTCCCCATATGGTCATAACCAGCACTATTGGCAAAGGGCCTTACATACATTGGATAGTCAGGAAATATTTGATGAATGAATGAACAGATGCATGAATAAGTGAACAACAAACATAAGCATATTCATCTATTTTATTTCTACAAATGTCTCAAGTTAACATTTTTTCACTTGAAAGATATTTTCAATTACTTATTGAGCTGTATTTTTGCAACTATGCAAATGATAGCACTAACTTTAATTGTATTCATTTATCTTTAATCAGCATTATTTTATTCTACCAGTCTACAGGGGGTTTTACACATTACAAAATGCGAATTATGATACATCTCGAGTTTAAGAGAATGTCATTTGTTTTAGAATTCCCCTATGACACAGTTAAGATTTATTTATTTATTTAAGTAATCACTCATTGGCCCAATGTGTTCTGATTTGTTTCTGATAGAAACAAATGTCAAAATGACAGAAATTCTTCCTTATCGTATTACTACTATGTTGGACACCAAGGACATGAAGATGAATTAAATATGTTTCTCACCCTTGAGGAACTCATACTAGGTTGTTTAATGCATATTTGTTTAAAAAATGAATGAACAAATACCAAAATTTTGAAAGACCTGCACATTCAGTCATTGTATTTAGCAATATAGAGAACGAGAAGACATTGACTATATTCATTTTAACAATTCACAACACTGCACTCTATCCATAAAACTACATATCTTAAAATTACTGACAGGCTCATAGACTATGCTGGCTACATTAGATTAATTTCATAGGAGCATATTTAGTATCATCTACAAAATTAGAATGTTCACAAGCGTAAATACTACTTTAAAGTTCAAGAGTGTAAATGAATAGAATCTTTTCCTAAGAAAAAATTAGGAAATTGACAGCATTCAGAGAACTATATTTGTTCCTAAAATAAGTCTATTCATTCAGTCACAGCCGTGTAAACTGGCAGCTGGTCTGACTTAGAGAACAAGATTCATGCTTGACATGACATTTGTCTTAGCCCCTGTGGACAGAGTTCACAAGAGTAAGCCTATATTGACCATATCCCTTTTTAAAGATTTTGAGTATCTATGAAATGAAATACTTAAAGCAAAAAATGTTCTTCTAAACAGAAACTTTAGTTATGTTTATCAAAATAAAAATAATTAAAACTTTTTTTTTATTATAACTTCTGTAGTGTGAATTTGTGCCTCCCATCCCCAAAAGAAGATATTTCTACCTGGAACCTGTGAATGTGACCTTCTTTGGAAAAAGGATCTTTGCAGATGTAATTGAGTTAAGGACGTTAAGATAAAATCATCCCGGATTATTCACGCGGGTCCTAAATCCAAAAACAAGTGTCCAAAATGAGAGAAAAGCAGAGGAGATTTGAAATATTCAGAGAAGAAAACCATGTGAAGATAGAGAAAGAGACTGGAGTTAATGCAGCTACAAGCCAAGGAACACTTGGGGCTACCAGATAGATGTTGGAAGGGACAAGAACATATTCTTCCCTCAAGCCTTTAGAAGAAACAACAGTTTAATTTTGGCCTTATGACCACCAGCAGTGTGAGATAATAAATTCCTATTGTTTTAAGACATCAAGTTTGTGGTATGTTGTTACAGCAGCCACAGGAAGCTAATACAACTACCAAATCAGAACCATTTTCAAAAGAGTCTATTTTAAGTGGTATAAAGAAGTTGAAAGTTGAGAGAGAGAGTTACTTAAATGAGATTGCTGGGTTTTCAGGATTAGAATTACACTTGAAGACGTAGCAATAAATTGAGCTAATCATTCCTCCCAATATTTCATTATATAAATAAAAATCAATGGTTGAAATTTGGTTTCCTGAGATAGTTTTTCGCCCCCATCTCTTTGACATCCTGTTGCTCCTAAATGTCCTGGAAATTTGTATCCTCCCATCCGTCCCTACTCCCACTAATCTTCTTTAGAAATTTAACATATCTTGTTTAAAGAAATACTCTCCTTTCTGGAGCCATATCTGTATTCTAATTCACCTATCCCTCATAAGCCAGAATAGTCTTCCTATTCTTTCCATTAACTACCTTTTTAAAATCCTCAATTAATTCTTGTTAACAGGACAAACTTTACCAGTTTTGGAATGCTCTTCAAGATGCAACCCAACATGTTTCTTCAGCCTCATTTTTTGACCATGGATTGCCCAAGCTAGTGTTAAGTGCCTCCTTGTTGCTCGTGGAGCATCCTGAGACTGCTATTACAGGATTTATCACAATGCTACATAACCCTCTACCTCTTCCACTAGACTATGACTCCCTCGAAGACATAGATAAGGTATTATTTACCTTTTAACTCTTAAAAACTAGTACTGCAGCAGGACCATCAAATCTAAGCTTCTGGTGGTGTAAACATAATCAGCAGGTGTGTATATTTGCAGGAAAACAGAGTATTGTAATTATTATTTTAACATTCCAAAGAAGATTATGCATCTTTGAGGAGGTACAAAGAAGGCAGGGATGATTAGTCCAGCTCCAGAAATATAAACTTGAAAGAGAGTTTGATGATAAGGTAGAATAATTTAACATAAGATACAGTTTTAAGGCCTGGGTAAATATATTGAGTTGGATAGCATTCCCTCAAAGTTCATGCCCACAGGAAACTATTAATGTGAATGAATGTGACCTAATTTGGAAACAAGGCCTTGGTAAATGTGATCAAATTAAGATAAGGTTACAGAGGGTTAGGGTAAGTCCTAAATCCAATATTACTGTTCCCCTTATAAAACAGGGAAATTTGAACACAGGGACACAGTCACACAGAAGAGGAGGTGGAGATTGGAGTGATTCATCTACAAACTAAGGAATAGTTACTACAACCACCAATAGTAAACTCACTTCGGCTCTCTCCATTCCAGTGTCTAATATTTCCAGCAGAAGGATGACCCACTGCCCTTAAAATGACCTTCCAAGTGCCAGTACTTGAGGTTCTTTGACCTTGAACAGTTTTGGAATGCAAAGTCACAGGGCTGTGAGATACTCCATTTGCATTCCACATTCTAATGACAGCACAACTCATTTTCACATAGTTGATTCATCATATGTTTTATACCAAAATAGAGCATTCTCTAAATAAAGGGAAATATCTATAATTAGATTTTTATAGCCTAGGATTTCTGGCCAGGAAAAAAAAAGAAAAAAGCGTAACTCTCAGATGCATTGGCTGCCAGGAATAATGTATTAGACAAAACACAGTGTAAACTTCCATCGTTGTTAAACAGTTCTTTCCTTTTGACAATGGCTATATATATATATTTTTTAACTTTTTTTTTTTTTTCAATTTGTATGCCACCTACTTGGTTTTCATCAAGTTCACATCAGGGGAACCCTGTGATAATCAGATAGAAAAGGTTCAGCACAGGAAAAGCCCAATAAGCAGTGGGAAGCAGACCTGAATTCAGAATAACCAATGAAAAGCGGACTGAAATCCAGGTAAACCGACTATGAAAAAGGATGAATTACAAGAAACAGAAAACAATTTGAGATAATCACAGTTAATTACAGAGAAGTTCATCTTAAAAACTGTCTTAGATTCCATTATTCTGTAACATGCTCATATCTAGTGGCTTTTATTTTAAATTTATAAAAAATAATCTACTGGCATATCATGCAAATAAAAAAAAATCTAGTATGAAATATTAGTTAATGTGTTTTAATTTCTGTTCTCTAAACTTTATTACTTTTTTAAGTACAATTGGTTTTTACTTGATTTCAAGATTTGTGGAGGAGAGGGGTGGACAAATCTATATTTAATATGCATGATGAAATTCTAGAAAAATAGGACCTGTGATTTATATTTTCAGTTAATAAGCTTTTTACACAGTGGTGTTACCCACATATTAATTACAAAGAAATAATGATAGTGAGATACCTTACCTTGCATAGTATCTCTGAATAAGGTAATTAACTCCTCAAAGGCTCATTTTCTCATTCATAAAATGGGTATAATATATACATTTGAGCATTATTTGGGGACTTATAAAAAGACAGATATGAAACACTGCCTCATAGTTGTCACTTAATAAAAGGTAGTTGTCATTTTTATTATTATAAAGTGCCAGATCCATGGAAAACATCAAATGATCATACTCACTACAAATTATTTTTAAAATGTCACTAAAATTTTTTAAATAATTAAATATGCAGTGTATTTGAAATGTGATTTACTTTGAGAAAAAAGAGCACACAGAAGTATAACAACAATCTTTCAATATGATAAAAACATATCAGGTGTGGATTTTGCTGCACTTGTATTTTCAAACTAGAATACTATGAAGGCAATAGAACGCAACTTCCTGGAGTGTACATTATCTTTAATTTTTGGAAAAATACATTGTTTTTATTCTTAAAAAATAAGTGGTATAGAGAAGAGTAAAGAAGTTAATAAATGTTATTTATAAACCTTGAAACTACTCATTTTGTGCAAGTGGCTTTGAGACACACACAAGTGTATTCCAGTATAACCCTACTGTCTGTTGGCCAACTGTCTGTTGGATTATACTGGAATACACTGTTGGCCAACAGACAGCAGAATGAGAAGGTTGAAAAGAATCTCAAGTATGAAAAGATTGAGAAGAATTCCCTGGAACACAATGTAATAAAACTGATTTTCAATGAAAAATATGCATCTTATTCAGAGAAACTATACAAGGTAAGATAAATCTCGACTCAGTTGTGAATGCAAGGGCCATGCTCTCTCAATATACAATGTTGTTGCATATAAAAATTAATATTTCTTCCATATCTAATTTTTCTTGAGTATTTTTAGGACGACATTCATGAAGTTTTGCACATCAGCCAAGACTCTTAATATGTGAAAGTAACTATTAGATATTAAATAATAATTTCCAAGTAAGCCATTTGATGGTGCCTCCACTGTGGCCCACGGTGGATATATCTCAAACAAACTTGCCCAGATAGACTGTTTGCCTCTGGAATTTTAGTGATAACTATTACTACTAATCTCTAATGAGTATTAGCAAAAAGATTCCTGAGAAAATAAGCATGCTACACTGGAAATTTTTATCTTGATTTCTAAAATAATCTGACAAAGATAATGTTTTAATGTAGAAAAAGAAGCTATTGGCATTATCCTTGATGATTCATCAAAGAGGACAACCATATGGGAAATCAACATTATACTTAGCTTAAACGCAGAGTCTTGAATGGAAAATATTATTTAGGGCTAAAGAAATATGGCTAAACTATAAGAAATTGTTGCTGGCCCTGGGAACACTTTTAGGTAAAGTATTAACCACCACCCCAGGAAGAATAGCAAATCCTACTAGATGTTTTATTAAAAGTGTAAGTATATTGGGAAAGGAATATAGTGATGAGGAACTTATAAAGTCATCCAACAAGCCACAGCAGGTCTAAGATATCACATCTTCAATAATTCTCTCACCTTTAGGTTTAACCTGAGATAAAGAATACAAGGGTCTCAGCAGCTATCCTGTTCCTATTTTGGATAGTCCAGAGTGCTCCATTTACCAGTATTCCTGGGGGATATGACATATCAATGATATCAATATATTGAGTCACTTACCAAATGTGACCTAAGGATTCTAGAGTAAGAAAACATTCTACCTTGATGTATTTGGAAATAAACCAGCATAGAAGATTATGACCTTAAACTATCATCTTTAAGGAACTACACCTTAATGTCTAGTTCATTGTTTCTTAATTTTGTTTCACAGACCCCTTTGAAAAGCTATTGAAAGTTATATACACTTATATACTAGGTATAGAGAAATGCATTTACTCAGTGTAACTTGCAGATAATTTTATAGGGTTCATGGAACACATTAGACATGACTAAAGACACCAGTTCAAGACCTTCTGGGTTTGTATTTGTCAGTTCTTTTCAAAATGAATATATATATTTTCCCCCCATCAGCATTCTTGGTCAAAACTTTAAGGGTACTTACAGGAGACAAAGAGAATACTCAAATTGAGTAATTTGGGGATAGTTAAATAAAAGACTTATTTACAAAGGCATGCACAAAGTGTAGTAAAAGCAACAAGAAATAGTTCAAGACCCAATAACTGGCGAATCATTACATTAAAAAGTGAGAGGGAGCAGTGGTTATGGGAGCTCATAACTACCATCATCCTGTCTCTGGTGGGCACATTCATTGACCTATACCAAACAGAAGCCAGAGTACAAGAAGCCAGGTTGATGTAGTTCATAGAGGTTATCCTCCCAAAGCACCGAGCAGCCAAGAGAAGGGTAGAGGAAGTACCCAGAGGGACAATGCAGAATATCTAAGAAATTAGCAAAGCAGGTTTCTTTACAAAAATAATGCAATTTCTTTCAGGAAGGTCTTAGAAAATGTCTGGCCCTTTAATAGTATGTATGATGAGCCCTTATTACATAGCCATCTTTAAACAACAACAATGGAAACTTCTAAATCCTGCTGAAAAATAAACCTTATTTTTCCATATGTGTTTGCTTATTCATAATCTGCCTTTTTTTATTACAAAAAGCATTTAAGGTTATCTACAAAAATGCAAACATAAAAAAATTTAGCACACTAGCATAAAATGGTAAATGGAAAAAACATATCAAGGGAAACAAGAATAGAAAAACAGGCAGCGCACTGTGGCTTACACCTGTAATCCTAGCACTTTGGGAGGCTGAGATGGGCAGATTGCCTGAGCTCAGGAGTTTCAGACTAGCCTGGGCAACATGGTGAAACCCCATCTATACTAAAATACAAAAATTCAGCTGGGTGTGGTGGCAGGCGCCTGTAATCCCAGCTACTCAGGAGGCTGAGGCACAAGAATTGCTTGAACCCTGGAGGCAGAGGTTGCAGTGAGCCAAGATCGTGCCACTGCATCCAGCCTGGACAACAAAGCGAAATTCTATCAAAAAAAGAAAAAAAGAAAGAAAGAATGGAAGGAAGGAAGGAAGGAAGGAAGGAAGGAAGGAAGGAAGGAAGGAAGGAAGGAAGGAAGGAATAAGATGGGATCAAGGATAAATCTCTTGTTCTGAAATCCAAAACAAGCTAGAGATGAGGTCTATATTCAATGTTAAGTATACTTGCAGTCAATAAAAAGGTAACTAATTTGCTTACATAATTTAAAAGGTAAATTTTAAAAATATAAGAAACAACATCCTTACTCAGGAAAGTATAATTTCTAGAGACAGAAAAATGATGCTTATGTAGATACTCATAGAGAAAATTCTGCTATCTAATGAATGAATAATACCTTCTACAGCATCCTTAATGCATATATATGTCTACAGAGAATTAGATGCATACTCTGCTTGGGATATAAGATCTGTTCTTTTATTAAAGCAAAGGAGTTCTGATTTACTAGGAGTAAGATTTATTCAAAGTTCAGTAGAAGATCAAACTACTCAACAATCCTACACTTCATCCTTTCCCTCTAAAAAAAATAGACTCAATATGCTAGGACAATATTAGAACTTATCATAGAGTAGAGGTTCAAAAAAATAATTAAACGAATGAGTGATTTTTGAGTTCTCACTTGTTCTACTGGATATAACCAGATTTACTGAATCCTAGGTCACCTTACAATGAAAATATATCTCTGTTAAAGCTTTTTAATGTTTTCCTAAGTTTTTTCAACATAGATTTTATTTTTAAGCTAGGTTAACTTATATATCTACTGGTATATACATTTGCTCTTCCCTGTACTTATAGTTATGTAAATCAAACTCAGAATACTTTATAAAAGTGTTACCTACAGATATATCCCCAAGCTCTCTAAGGTTTTTAGAGTTTTATACCCTCACACACTAAGAATAAAGTACATATTCTTCTTAAATAATACCAGTTAAGCTTTTCTCACAATTCTCAACCTACTGCCTGTAGTAGTTACTTTACTGATCTTTGTCTTCCATTTGTTAATAATTCAGATCATTCAGCATGCCATTGGTAGCACAGAAACAAAGTCTTCTTTCAAGTTTCCATTTTGGTGTCATTAGATAATTTTCAGAAATTATTCTATGTCACTTATTCCTAAACAAGTTTTTGTTATAGTTCATTTTTTTTTTACTGCTACCAGCTTTTCTTATCATCAAAATCATATGTCTACATAAAAGGTAAGAAGAGGTAATCATAATGTATTTATGGATTACATAGAATAGACAGATCCATATAGTTTACATTGATGAAGCTAGTTTTAGAATATAAAAATATGCTCACCATGATTATATAGCATTTTCTTAAATGTTTTAGTAAGATAATGAATATTTTATTCCTGATACATGTTTACTTTTCTCTTCTTACATTTTTGACCCAGACATATGATTTTGATCTAGAAATACGATGATAAAAATAATTAGACGTTTAGGATTCCTATTGAATAGGTATAACAACTATTGTCTGATGACTAAGTCTTAATGCATGATTCCAATGGCACTCAAAAGTGACACTTTAAAAACTATAATCTTGTATAGTTTGAAGTGGGGTAGCATAATGCCAAAACAGCATGGTACTGGTATAAAAACAGGCACATAGACAAACAGGACAGAATAGAGAACTCAGAAATAAAACCGTACTTCTATAACCATCTGACCTTCGACAAACCTGATGAAAACAAGCAATGGGGAAAGGATTCCCTACTTAACAAATGGTGCTGGGAGAACTGGTTAGCCATATGCAGAAAATTGAAACTGGAACCCGTTTCTCACACCTTATACAAAAATTTACTCTAGATGGGTTAAAGACTTAAATGTAAAACCCAAAACTATAAAAACCCTAGAAGAAAATCTGGGCAATACCATTCAGGACATGGGCACAGGCAAAGATTTTATGATGAAATCACCAAAAGCAATTGTGACAAAAGAAAAAATTGATCAGTGGGATCTAATTAAACAAAAGAGCTTCTGCACAGCAAAAGAAACTATCATCAGAATGAACAGACAACAAAATGGTAGAATTTTTTTTTTTTTTGCAATCTGGCCTCTGATAAAGGTTTAATATCCAAAATCTACAAGGAACTTAAACAAATTTACAAGAAAAAAAAAATTAAAAACTGGGCAAAGTCACTTCTCAAAAGAAGACATTTATGTGGCCAACAACATATGAAGAAAAACTCAACATCATTGATCATTAGAGAAATGCAAATCAAAACAACAATGAGATACCATCTCACACCACTCAGAATTGTGATTATTAAAAAGTCAAGAAACAACAGATGCTGGTGAAGTTTCAGAGAAATAGGAATGATTTTACACTGTTGCTGGGAATGTAAATTTGTTCAACCATTGTGGAAGACAGTGTGGCAATTCCTCAAATATTTAGAACGGGAAATACCATTTGACTCAGCAATTCCATTACTGGGAATATACTCAAAGGAATATAAATCATTCTATTATAAAGATACATGCACACATATGTTCACTGCAGCACTATTCACAATAGCAAAGTAATGGAATTGACCCAAATGCCCATCAATGATAGATTGGATAAAGAAAATTTGGTACATATGAACCATAGAATACTATGCAGCCATAAAAAGGAACCAGATCATGTCATTTGCAGGGACATGGATGAAGCTGGAAGCCATTATCCTCACCAAACTAACGCAGGAACAGAAAACCAAATACCGCATGTTCTCACTTATAAGTGGGAGCTGAACAGTGAAAACACATGGACACAGGGAGGGAGACAACACACACTGGGACCTGTTGGGGGAGTGTAGAGTGGGGAGGGCATCAGGAAAAAGAGCTAATGCATGCTGTGCTTCATACCTAGGTGATGATTTGATAGGTGCAGCAAACCACTACAGTACACGTTTACCTATGTAACAAACCTGCACATTCTGCACATGTACCCCAGAACTTAAAAAATAAAAAACATAAAAAAGTGTAATCTGAAGGAAAATGAACTGGGTTTGTTTGAGTTTTATTTGTAGTGTTTTGTTTCAAAGTTTTATTATAATGATAGAAATGGTCACAAATGAAATAATTCATTTCTTCATGTTAAGAGTATCCTCTTTTGAAAGGCAAATCTTCCCGCTTCTAGAGGAATTCATCTTAGTGAGGATTTATGCAATTAAATGATATTTCTTCCTGATAATTACTTATTGTGGATGTAAGGAGGGCCATATTTATGGTGGTGGGAGAGGGCAGGTACAATTCAGAGGTATAGAAGTTTGAAGTCCATTTTATTTTTTTATGTCTTTATTTTTTCATTTGCACATAGCTTATTGTTTAGGAAATTTCACTAGAAAGATCTCTATCATGGAATATCTGCATAGGGAGTATAGAGAAAAGTATAAGAATCATGGAAAGACTGGAGATCTCCAGCCTGGACATGAGCCATTATACAACTCAAGCTGTTATGCTTATCTGATGAGTTATATTCATATCTTAGCTTAAGTTCTAAACTTTGAAATTCTTTTACTACATAATTTTTGTAGTCTATTATAGTTCATTTTGAAATTTCATCCCTAATATCTTTTCCAGTTCTGCAATTCTGTGATCTGTCATCTTTTGAACTGAGTATTACTTTTTTCTCTCTCACACACACCTATGAGATGATATTTCCAGAAGTTTATCTCTTAAGAATGCACTAGCCAACAACCTTTAAATGATAGGCAGGGATTGTTCAAATACAAAAAGCAGTTTGTTAAGTATTAGGTCAATAGAAGTGTTTATACAAGTTAATTTAAAAAAAAAAACAGATGAATAAGTCAATCAAAATCTCTAAAATAATGATTGAATCAGTACAACTTCTCTTTCTCAATTTATTAATGAAATAGGTGTAGACTTCAACATGCATCATACAAAAATGTACTGAGATGGATAATATAGACATATTGAAATGGATAATATCAATGTAAAATTTCTGCTAATTCAACTTTTCTTTTGAAAAAAAAAGAAAACAATTTTATTGCTCTGATGAGTAGATTCAATTAAATCAAATGTCTCGATGGGTATCTTTGAACAGTACTGATACTTAAATTGGAAAGGAAACGTACCTTTTGAACAATATCTAGGAAATGAATATGTGTCTGTGATGATTTTTAGGATAAAATAGAAAATATACAACAAAAACTGACACATGAAACACTGTTTTTTGTTTGTTTGTTTGTTTGATATTTTTTTGGGGGGGAACACATCAATTATAATTTCTGGAAACTAATCAAATAAAGCAGCTCACTCCCTTGACAGTATAATGAGCTTCATTTGTCTTCTGTCCCCAAAATTCTAATTAGATTGTCTTCCATTTTCTCTCTTCCCTTCTCTCCCCTTTTCTCTCAGGCAGACACACTCTCGATACCCAGGATATTTTAGGTGTGAGCTGACTTAAATCTTTGTATTTCAAACTGCATAATCAAGCATAAATGGACACAGAGTGCTTCATTCTCTTTTAAGAATGTATTATCTCAGCCCAGATGAAATGACTGGCTCTTTTGTTCTATACCTCTATCCCCCTTCTTGCTCTACCTACTCTTATTTCCAAAATAGATTGTGGTTTTTCAAAATAACTTGCTGCAAAGTACGTAAAAAAACAAAAAAGAGCTTTGTTAATGTTATCTTTAATATTATCACAAGCAATAATGTTTCCTTTATTTATGACCCCACCCTCCAGAAAATCAATGTTAATAACCAAGGAACACAAAGAAAATCCCTTATTGCATCGTGTTCACAGACAGATTCTAAGACAGAAACAGGCTCAAGTTGTTCCTTAGATCTCCATACTTCTTAAAATCCCTTGCCAACGTTCTCGTAAGTCATTTTGACATTTAAAAGGAGATAGATCAAAAAGGTTCTGTTTCTGTTTTCAAAATCATTTTCCTTTTTTTTTTTCACTGACAGTCTAACAACACCTATCACTTCCTACTCACCTCTCACTCTCTTCATGTGTTGTCCTCCAAATCTGTGGATAAATCATGGGACATATTGAACCACATAAAAAGGAAAAGGGTCAAGCATTCAAATGAAAATGGTTGACTGAGCAAGTGGCCTAAAATCAATCCTAAAATCTACACTCCAAAGAGTAAAATTGTATTGGAGTCCAATGTGATATGAATATTAAAATGCAGTAACTAACAACCTTGAATGTGAACAATTTGGTTCACATTCCATGCCATCCTTTACTTGATGTGTGATATTCAGCAAATTATCAAGATTCCCTGAGCTGTCTTCTCTATAAATAAGGGCTACCGGTACGTTCTTTAAAAAGTTACTGTAAGATAAACATGTAACATTAATGTAAGCATATAGTAGACACCTAATAAATGGCAGCAAATATGATTGTTAGTATTAAAGTTGGCAGTTTAGAGAAAGGAGAGGTCATATAGCTTTTAGACATACTGGTGCATAGTAACTCCTTGAAGAATAAGTAGGATTTATAGAGTAGAATGAGGAGGGCATTTCTATCAATTGGTACACTTAGGAAATTCTAATCTTCTATTTCTAATACCATACCCATTATGAGAAGGCACTTGAAAGGTATTATGACAGTCACCCAATTTGCAGTCCACTACCTAGTATCACCAAAGTTCATTTTAAAGTATTATTCTTTGTTTAACAGCCAAGAAATGAAATGAGAAAATGATTTCAATAGTTGTACTTTGTATGCATTCACATTTATGATGGAATTACAAAGAGAAGTAGAAAGTCTTGTCCAAAGAGAAATCGTTTTTAAAAATGCTGATCCTCAAGAGCACTCGTGATAAAGGCAGATAATTTTCCTTGCCCATTACACCACTAGAAAATGTGAATAATTCATTTGAGCTTGCAAGATTGTTTTTTTTTATCCCTGACACAATATCATTCAATTATGTTCCTAAGTCTGTTGCATTAATTATATCATAAGCCTTAATATATTAGCTTATCAAGAACTTCTCAATTTAGGTAATGAGAGCTTCCCTGAGAAAAAATACTCAAACTGAAAACTAGTAAATCTACTCATATTCCTCTCTCTTTTCTAGAAAAGGTTATGAGTCATCTTCAGAAGATTCCCTAAACTAAGTGATGAGCCAAAATTCATATAAATTTCTTTCAGTCAAAACAGAATTAGAGCGATAATCTATTGAAAATAAAGAACTTTATTTTCTAAAATGTGTTATATTTGCTATATTTTCTGTGATTCAGGGCAAATCTCTGAACTTCTCTGAAGCTTAACCTATTCTCTTGTTTGAAAGAGTGGGATGAGAGTAACTGTCCTTCATCTCCCATAAAGTCTCAATGAGGATCAAAATAAATAATAGATGCATAAATACTTTGAAACTATATATCTCTATGCAGACATTATTATTAAAATCAATATTAAATGGCTATGTAAGCCAAAGCAAGCAAGATTAAATGAGGTCATGGGAATTTTTTTAAGAACAAGTGAAAAAAAGACCTTTAAAAATAGCAATATAATATATGCTCAATAAATATTTATTGATTAAAAGAATAAATGAATTTTAGTATATAAATAAAAAATCTGAGTAAAAATATCACACATATAGGTTTTTCAGTCACCTATAAGAGTCCTACTACTGAAATTTAAGTTGAACATTGTCTTGATAATTTTATTTAAAATAATAAACAGAATATTCATCATTGAGCTCACGATAGAATATTTTATATGTAGATACCAGAATCTCTATAACTACTTGTGAAAAGAATAGTGAATAAGCGTATGAACAAATTCTCCATTCAAAACAACTTCTAGTGTAGGAAAAGAAATTTCAAACCTATTTATTTGTGAGCAGCCACATTAATAGTGAATTATTATAAACATACCATTTAAAATGCATCAAAAACTTTCTAGCAGGTAAATATTAAAAATTAGTGTACATGATGCTAAATGATGGGCACAATCTTTCAAAATGGAATATGAATCTCCTCCCAGAATATTAAAACATGTTTTTTCAATGTTGCTTGAATTATATATTTGCATTAACTCTTCCTAGAGGCAACATATGCCTGTGGCTGAAATTCAGTTCATTTATGCAATCTCAGGAAGTCTCCTGGAGAATGACATCAAGTATAACCTCTGTTTTGACACAAATAAAAATATAACGTCTTCCTAGTATTTTTCAAACTAACTTTTCCAAGAGTGTAAAGAAAGATGCATTCATTAAAATAAGTAAACAAAATTGCTTTTCCATAAAAATAACATACATTTAAAAAACGTTATATTTAGTTGATACTAACAATAATTAATTAATACAAATAATAATTTGTAATATTTGTATTTGCAAATTGCTGCATCATACATCAACATCTCATTCAAGTCACATTGAGGTAATACATGTGGGGCAGGTATTATGTCCAGTTACTCATTCGGAAGTACGAGGTAACATCTGTGCTATTTAATATTCTAAGTCTCAGTTTATTCATGTAAAAACTGAGTTGAGGTTAATTATGAATAGTATTAGAGACAGATGCACATAAACACATATTTTAAATACTTTCATTGAATTTAACCATGGAAAATATAATGTCTGTGAGAAATTATATGTGTTAATACAATAACAGTCTGAAGGTTTCTCAGCGATGGGTCACATGACCAGAAATTCAAAGGTTCATAAGTCAAATTGGGTATTTTTTTTTTATTTCATAGAAGTGGAGAGTTTAGACCGTTAGCGTAATTACAGGTTTTCACCGCATACAAAAGTGATCCAAAAACTAGATTAATCTATTTTTTTTACTACACAAACAAGATACAAGCACAGTGCTTATCATTGATCATTTCTACAAAGCAATGAGAATGTGGATAGTTAAGGGTCTGGAGAATTGTTGAGAACAAAGAGTGAGTGTAATATCTTTATTCTTACTCCTTGGCTTCATTTTACATCTCTGTTGATCACTGTTTCTATTTAATCAGTTACCTGGAAAGAGAACCTACTTTCATGGTGACAGTGACAGACAAACACTCTCCACAGTTTTACTCTCTGGCCAGAGAAACATGGATAGATCTTAGATTTCCATAACTGACTTCAGGATTCCAAGAATTCTGTTTCTTAGTGAATATAGTTCACTTTGCAGCTTGGTCTTTATTTTTTTTTCAATATTTTAACAATATATCTTGTATCTGATTCATGTGGATTGAGCAAACACTTCTATAACAGTGGAGCAATCCGAATACGGTATTCTGAGAGCAGGCACAGAGATTCAATGTACAACTCATAATCATAAAAATCTAGGAAAGCTTTGTAGTTCTTCAAAATCTGGGACTGCATGGAACTTAGGAAAGTTCAGCAACAGGAAATGAAGGAAGTTGCCGGTTGTTGTCCAGCAACTAGGAGAAAAAACACTGGAATTTGTGAATGCCAACAGTTCCTTCAATAATAGCAATGCCCCTGATTTCTTTTCAAGCTTCAAGTTGTGTGTGTTATGTGATGTCTTGTCACATCAGTAGAAAAGTATAATCTTGTGACACACCAAAGGCCTGACAAGCCTGGTTCCTATGAATTCTTCAATTTCCAAAACTCCTTGAACTGAGGAAGTGGATAAGCCAAATCCTTCAAAAATATGTCCACGACCTAAGATACTCACTATATTTTTAAAAAATCAAATTGCCATACTAGGTTTCACTTTCTTGTAAATGTTCGCACCTGGCAATGGCTAGTAACACAAAGACAATTATAATCTCTTCCTTCTATACTTTGTGGAAAAGCCCTGACTTTTAAGTTTCAGAAACACACATTTTCTCATAATTGACGCAATGGAAACTGGATTAAAAAGCCACCTCAGTTGGTTTTAATAAACTCCCAAAGTACTTTTGTTTTGTTGATCCATTCTAGGCAGGGAACACAGCAGGTTTCAGTGGTCGGCTACAGCTAAAAAGCTAAAAGACTGCATGCAGGGAAAACATTAATCAAAACTGTGAAGTAGTTTCCCTTTAGTTCCCTCAATCTCCCCAATTTGTGCCCTTTCTGCCCTTTTCCGCCCTTTAAAAGCTCAACATACCTGAGTTCTCTATACTTTATTTTCTTCTTTTATTGTGGTGCCAACCCTTGAGAGCATTCATTTTTATATGGAGCCAAGTAGACTTAACCCAAAGGAATTTATGTCTAAATGTGAAATGTTATCGCAAAAAGTAAGTGGGTAGGAGAGGGACATTCTAGAGTAGTGAAGTAGGAGGCAGGATGTAACTGCAGAGGTGGGGCTTGGACACCAGACCAAAATGAGGACTAGCTAAAACAGGACCAGGTGAAGCAGATTTCCACCAGACACGCCCACCCGTGTACCATGTAAGTTTACCGTTGCCATGGTAATACCCAGGAGTTACCTCCCCTTTCCATGGCAATGACCTGATGACTCCAAAGTTACTACTCCTTCCTTAGAAATTTCCACACAAACTGCCCCTTAATCTGCATGTAATTAAAAGTGGGTATAAATATGACTGCAAAACTGCCCTGAGCTACTACTCCCTGCCTATGGGGTAGCCCTGCTCTGCAGGAGGAGTCACAGAGCTGTAATACTGCCAGAACTGTAACACTGCCTCTTCAGCAAAGCTGTTTTCTTCTACCACCATCTTGTGCTTTAATTCTTTCTTGTGTAAAGCCAAGAACCCTCATGGGCTAAGCTCCACTTTGGGGCTTGCCTGCCCTGCATCAGTAAGATCATACTAGCGGCTTTCCACATTTCCTAAGTAGAAGATTATAAAGGACTTGATATCTGTGTATGTTTTTATAAGAGTAACATTTAAAAAAAGGATTCAAGACTGTATTTGGGGTTTAACTTCCTAAAGCAATCAGCATGTACAAAAAGATAAGTTTTGCATATTCATGACATCATGCTTTCTATAATTTGCAATATCTGAGTTGTAAGTTTTAAAAGACAAGAATGCAGACTTGATTTAGATGCATTCATTTCATACAGTCTTCCAAAAGATTTCTTTCAACCTATTATTTTATCAGTATTCATACTCCTCAGGTTTCATTAATGTGTCTAAACATTTTGTTTCAGTTCGCTTATGTATTTAATGTTCAGGAGAATACCGAGTGCATAATCTATACCATATCTGAAATGATGTGACAAAATTTTCAATCAAATTCTACAATCCTCCCTCTAACAAGCCTTCTTATTTGCCTCTCATATTCCTTAGCTTAATCTGTACTTTTCTGCCACATAAGGTTTTACAAGCCTCACGGTGTACTATCAAGAGGAGCCAGCCATTCAGGCATATACCAGGCTGTGACTATTTCGCATAAACAGCACTTGTTGGACTTACACAAAGGATAGCCTGTGTCCTGACTGTAGGTGGCATCACTATGTACCATCTACTGAGTTTGCAAAGTTCATTAATTTGATTTGCTCATCATTTCATACAAATGATGAAATGTATGAACACATTTCCATCTTCAACCCCTATATCCAATCAATCACTTAATCTACTTCAAAAGCAGCCTCATATAGCTCCCTTTCCTATTTCACTACCTTTATCCATGCTTCTTCCAACAGGATCCTGCACCAGCCGTCTAACTAGCTGGATGCCTTACCACCTTCTCCCCTCTCCAGTCTCTCCTTCCCACTGCTGCTACTTTTCTTGCTGCAATATAAAGTTCCTCACTCTTCTGGTTTAAATTTCCTTAGTTGCCTACTTTAGTAAGCAATTAGACAAAATCTAAATTATTTTCCTAAGAGACAACGTTGTCTTAGTTTGGGTTCTTTCAGAAGCCAAGCCTGAATCAAAGATTCAGGCACAAATCAACTTTGGTGAGCTCTTTCCAAGAAACAAGGGTAGGGAAAGAGAAAAATGTAAGAGAGATGAGAAAGCAGTGACAAAGAGTATCTTATCAATCTAATTACATTTGTTGAATCCTACTGGGACCCTGGGGACCTTTAGAGAATATGTACCTCAAAGTTATTTAGCACAATGGGCAAGGGAACTGGGGTAATAATCCACCAACTTCAATAATTGGTTGTGGACTATTCTTTGAGGGATGCTAATTCTCCAGCATTTCTAGCTGCCCCAGCTGTAAAGCGGACAAAGTTCCAGGAGGTAAAACCATCAGTCGTGGGTAGTTTGAAATCGAGCCAGCAGTCATAGTATTGTAAATACAGCACTAAAAAGACATGGGAGGGCAAATGAGAGTACGTATCCCAAAGTGTCGGCTAACCCACTGACATTTAACACCAGGCTACCATTCCAGCCTCATTACCTTTCACACTCTTATCCATCATCCGGCTCCTGCCTCATGAAACTCACTTTTCTGAGACATGCTAGATATTTTATGATTCCCTGATTATACCCAACCTATTTCTTTTGGTTCCATTCTTTGTCCAGCAAAATCTTTTATTTTAAGGCCCAGCTAAAATATCATCTCTTCACTAACGACTTTCTTCTCAAATTTTTAGTTGCTTTTCAAGATCCCAAATTATTGAATCATGGCTGTTTCTTGCAAGATGCCAGAAATCGAGGTAAAATGTAAATCTTTTGACCAGTCATTCAAATATTTCCAAGTAGCCACATTTCCTTTTATATTTACATTTTTCACGTATCAATCATTCTATGGTAGTTAAAGTGAAGCTTTAAAACATGACATCTATTAGAAATTAGAAAAGTGCCTTGCACATGTTAATCATTATATAATGCCAGCTATTGTTATTTGTTTAATACACTTAAGAAGCAACTGGAAAAGCTTTTTTAAGAATGCAGACCCCCAGGCCACAAAGCCAGAGATTCTGGTTTAGCAGATGGGCTCCAGGAATTCAGATTTGTAAATAATCACACACATGATTCTCTTGTAGAACAGTTGATGATAGAATGACCAGACTTTCAGATATGATGCAGACGATTTCATTTTACATCTGTTTCTGTGGTATAATTATCAATAGTGACTCCTTTCACTTTCAAAAGTGTCCCAGTTTGAACAAGAAATTAAATGGTAACTCTATGGACCACATTTTGAGGTTACTGTTCTTTAGAAAAATGATGACTGAAGATATGTATCATACAATTTTTAGAGATGTCATTTTCTGATACTTTACATTAAATCGTATGCAGAAAAGACTCAAGGAAAGAAAAGTGATGGCAAAGATTATTATGGCAATTTCCCTAGTCACTAAACTATTTCCTGCTGCACAATCCCTGGTGACTTTAGAGTAGGAATTAAGAAGGAGCCTGCAGGGAAAGCAACTCTGCTGTCTCTTGGTGCCTCTTTTGAGCCTGAGCAAGAATGACTCTGCCAAGTATATTAATATTGCTAAATATTATTTTAGAAAATATACTGTAAATCCAGATTCAGGCCATTAATGAAAGTGTACAATTTTCAAACATGCCATTTCATATGCAATGTTGATGCAGGCCTTCTCAGATAAAACCAAGATGATAATGAGTCATGGCTGGCTTTTCAGTGAGTTACGGCTATTTAAAGTGATGTGGTAATTGGAAGTGACACTGTAGATCTGTGTGTTTATTCTGGGTTGCCATGTTGTGGTTATAGTGTAAAACTGAGAAATACTAAGAAAACATCAAATGTATGTGTCAAGTTAATTTCCCACTCCTTTTGCCTTAGGCTGATTAGCACAAATTAAACTGGCCACTAATAAACTCAAGATGTCATTATAGAAAGCAATATGAAAATGCCATATACACATTCTGCTGTTTATGATTTTTAAAAAGCTAAGGTCTTTGAACAATTTGTTAATATACAAAACTTCTCTTACTCCACACTTACTGGGAGTTTGAAAACAGGAGGTAACTGAATATTGCAAGGCAGTGATTTTTTTCTAACTTTGGCACTGGGACTGTTTATTTTGGTATGTTATTATAAAAATTGCAAATAAAAATATGTATATCCAGTAGAAACATAACTTTTATTCATTTTAGTAAGCTGTTTTAATAACAGTTGATAATAGTCCAACATATGTTTGAAATCAGAATTAGGTGCTACAAAAATGCATAGCTTCATAGTTTTATATTTAAACAAATATGAACAGATAGAGACTAATTTAATACCTTCATCACTTTTGATAAGTACATATTTAAGCATCAGTGCATTATCATAACAAATGGAATATTTTATATGTGGTTAAAATTTTAATAAAATAATCTTTAGAGAAAATTACATTTTTCTTTGTTCAAAATAAAATATGTATAGGAAATAAAGTACTTCTTTAGTAGCATACAATTCAGTGAAAGAGGGTGGTACTGTCACTGACCCTATTTCTATAGACTTCCATATGGACATGCTTCCTGATAAGTTTATAGGTAAGGACATAGATGGGCTAGCAAGTGGTTCCTAAAATAAGAAATAGGAAGAAATATTTATATGAAACTGAAACTATCATGAGAGGGGAAGGGAGTTCAGTTATTTTTCTTAGAGAAGAAAAGGAGTTTTAAAAAAGAAAAGAAAAGAAGGAAGAAAGACTGGACCAAAAAAAACCCAGAACAAAATAAAACAAACTCAGCAAGATGAATAATTTCACTTCTATATGAGAGTTGATAGGAAACTGGGAAAGGACATTGAGTAACATTGAGTCTGTTCATTTGGTGGCCCTATCTAACACAGCTTAAAACTAGACACATGGCAGGGAGAAATGATACTCACAAAATTATGTAAAGGTACCATTTTAGTCTACTCAGAAATGTATGATAATGTCAGAGACTGATTTATATTCCCAAATCTTTCATTTATTCTTTGTATACTTTTAGATAGGCGATTTGGAATAACAAATTAGTGATATCAAGATTACTTTTCTAACGAAGGTGGTGGAGGGCCCTTGGGATCTCATAAGAGAAGCTGGGTATGTAGCTAATCATTCGTGCTATTAAAATAATATTTTATTAAATTTTGTAATGCAGCTCAAGGCAAGCAAAATAATATCATGACAGAGTATTAAAACTGATGAGAAACAATTAACAACCAAACTCCTTATATACTTTTCAAAGAGCCTACATTTTAAAATATTAAAAGCAAAAAACCTTTTCCAATATTTGTATTTAAACAGAAAAGGAAATTATGTAACCTTCATGATATGGTTCTTAAAATTTATAAATTAACTATATTTTTAAAATAAATTGAGTTATTTTAATTTTCATCCAGGAAATTATAAAAACTGTACATACCAAAGGACAACATTTCCAATAAAAGTATTACCAACAGTAATAACTTAAACAGTGGCATGGAAGCCATTTTAGGTATTAGTTAAAATTGGAGGCTCTAAGGTCATGGAGACCTTAGTTTAATTTAATATAATCTCTGCTACTTAGTAGCTATTTGATCTTTGGTAAATTATTTAACAGTTCTGAGTTTGAGTTTACTCATGTGTAAAATAGAGATATTAATACCAAATTAGGTTGTGAAGATTCTATAATGAAATAGTATAAGGAAAATACTGAATGCCACAAAAATTGTAAAAAAAAAATCTCATTATATCATAATAAGAAATGAATCATTATGCTTCCTCATTTAACTACAGAAGAAAACAAAACCCTTTAAACAATTGTAGATTTAATGAAATGTAGACACAAAGTTTTATTTCTTGTCTCTTAAAATCAGTAGGGGTTATGAGCAAATCTGAAGATAGTATGCTTCCCACTGGTTGTATACATAATAAAGGTAATTACCCACATATTAAATAAACCCTTTGTGTCAGCTTACTAATCTGTATTTCTTCTTATTTTTACATGTCCCTCCAGAGAGACTTCTCTGCAGGGAATATCAATTATGCATTTTCCTTACCTTTGCCTACATTCACTTTGTGTGAAAGCAGACAATTAGTTCTAGTTTTGACTATTAAATTACTCTAATGGACAAAATATAGAAAAAGGAAATAAATATCTAATAAGTCAATATGGCTTTATTAGCTGACATTTTGTTAGTTTTCTCTATTTTCTTATCTTACAAAGGATCAAAAAGGAATAGTGGTTATGATTCCTAGCTAATGGAAAAGCAAAAAGTATCCTTTAGACATAATAATTGATGGGAAAATGAAACCAAAGTGATCAGTACAATAATTTTACTTATTGACTACTTTAGAAAGCTCCTAAGTGATCAAAATTATAGTCATATATTTCTTTATAGAAATAGACAATGGGAGTACATAAACTTAATAGTTAATAAACATTATGTGGGGTATGGAAATTAACAAAAGCTTGGGGGAAATTGCTTTAGTTTAACAAATGTTAGTTTCTTTTTAATCAATATAGTCAAGATTCTTTAGACTTTTTCTCTTATATCATAGTCATAACACATATTTAGAAACATAAATGACTTGGAAAAGATCCACTGATTTTTTCTCTCATTTGACTATAAGAAATATATGTGAGACTGGTACAAAATACTAAGCCAATGGGATGGTTTGACTGGAAGAAAGTGAATGTCCACCTTTTCAAAATTCAGTTTGTGTTGAAATTCTTAGGAAATGACTCCATGAAAATTAGGTTATGTTAATTCCTGCTCATCTATTATTTCCTGCTGACAAGCATTAGGAAAATATCTTAGATAATAACTTAGATAAGAGGCATCATATACGATGATGTTCATTCAGAGGCTAATAACACAGAACATAAATCAACTCAATTCTCCTCTTTGAGAAACACTATTAATAGAATAATCTCTCTAAAATTCAAACCTGTGTTAATCTTTTGCTTAAAATTATGAATGACTTTCCAATTCCTATAGAATAAAGTCCATGCTCCTTAGCATCATTTGATTCTGCTTAGGTATAGGTTCTTACCTCATTCCTCTGTCCCCACTCAACTCCCAGAACTTAACTTTTTCATTTGGGTTAATGTAAAATAGCTTATAGATGATTGCACGTACTGTGTTGCTTTAGAGCACTATGACTTTGCATCTGTTAGTTCTCTCTGAGGTGTCTCATCCCTCCACCCACTTCTAACTAGTCTCATCCACCTGCAAAATATTCATTCTTTAAAACCCAAAGCTCAGGTGTCATCACCTCAGAAAGGCTTTTCTGATGTCCCTAGATGAGATATATCTTCGCCCTTTCTTCTGTAATAATGTCTTCACATACATACATTTCACTCTTTGCCACTGTAGTGTTTCAATTTTTACATTTGCTATTGTCTTCTACTAGACCATAAAAACTTTGATGACAAGAAATGTGTCATGTACTTTCCTCCCGCAAATGTTAGCTACTTGAGGGCAAAAATGTTGTTTTGTCTTCAGAATCTTCAAACAGTCCCTGGCATGTAATATGCACTCAGCAGATACAATAAGTATTAAAATTTCATGTTAATATTTCAAAGAATAAGTGAATGAATAGGGTCATCTTTTCCTCGTTCCTAGCAAAGTACCTGACCCAAACAGGCATATAATTAAAAAATGCCAATCAATTGAATTGATTCTAAAATTAAGGTTGATTACTCTTATGCTTTTGATTTCCTATAGATGAAAAGAGGAGAGCATTTTTTTATTGACTGTACGTATGAACCCTACCTGGGACACATATAGGTAAACATTTTAATGATATATACATATTTAATTTTTTTATTTTGCGGAGACAGAGACTCTCTCTGTGGCCCAGGCCGGAGTGCAGTGACGTGATCTCAGCTCACTGCAACCTCTGCCTCCCAGGTTCACGCCATTCTCCTGCTTCAGCCTCCCGAGTAGCTGGGACTACAGGTGACCGCCATGACGCCCGGCTAATTTTTTGTATTTTTAGTAGAGACAGGGTTTCACCATGTTAGCCAGGATGTCTTGATCTCCTGACCTCACATTCTGCCCTCATCAGCTTCCCAAAGTTTAAGAATATATTCTTAATTCCTCCTGTATTACTTAAGTAAAATTGTTATCCATTATATATCAATAATTAATATGCTAAATCTTCATATCAGTTACAAATCAGACAAAACTAATATAGGATGAGTCCCCTTTATCAACCTCATTGCTATCTACTTGAGGTTCACATTGAGAAGACAGCCTACTGATCCCACAGTTCCTTTCCAAAGACTTCTCCTGAACTGTGAGAATGTCTCCAATCAAAACTTGATTTTAAAAAAAAGATAAAACAGTTAAACGCTAGTTCAATTTCTTGACATATTATGTGCATCATGAAAGCTGCAATTGTTTCTGATGAGAAAGTCAAGAGTACATTTTTTGCTAATCCTTATCTAGAAACCATGCATTAGCCACCCTTATAGATACATCATTATACCAAACACTGTGGGACTAGTACAAATCATGGATAAATACATTCATTTTCTTTTATTTATTTGTTTGGTTGTTTATTTTTTGAGACAGCGTCTCCCTCTGTCACCCAGGCTGGAGTGCAATGGTGCGAACCGGGCTTACTGCAAGCTCCATCTCCCGGGTTCACGCCATTCTCCTGCCTCAGCCTCCCTAGTAGTTGAGACTACAGGCGCCTGCCACGACGCCCAGCTAATTTTTTGAATTTTTGGTAGAGACGGGGTTTCACCATGTTAGCCAGGATGGTCTCGATCTCCTGACCTTGTGATCCGCCCGCCTCGGCCTCCCACAGTTCCGGGATTACAGGTGTGAGCCACCGCGCCTGGCCAAATACATTTTATTCGTATGAGTATATTCCATGCAAGTTTAGATTCTGTTAAAAAAAATACTAACAACTATCCTTTGATTGAAGGTTATGATTTTCTAAAGTCTGGGGACAAAGGACAGAGAAATTCCCATTGTGCATCTTAAGTTCTCGAATTGAAAAGTAAATCCTAGAGATAGCAGAAATGCAGCTAGATTTTATCAACCTGGTAGAACAATTTGAGAGCTATTTCTAGGCAAAAGAAATAGGGGCTACAGTAGAGAAAATTATTCAGCTATCATGTTGTTCCTTTTCATTTTCACTAATAATCAATTAGCTTTTAATCAGAAACAATTTTGAAGAGTTTTTTTGTTGTTGTTTGCTGTTTATTTGTTTTTTTGTTTGTTTTTTGTTTTAGGTTTTGTTTGTTTAGTAAAAGGACTCATTTCACTTTAGGAAAAATCAGCAAAGTGTAGAAAGGGAAGTTGGCACTTAGCCTGGACCTTTTGTGTCTTCAAGTTTCCAAGTTCTAAGAAAAGCATGGAGCCCTGCTATGTTAGAGAATGAGCACATCTGAGAGATGAGAATGAACATATCTGGAAGATCACAGATATAACAGGAGGCTTAGCCTAAGGAAGGTAGCAACTGGATAATGAGAGTTACCAAGAAAAGGTAATGACAGCATGTCCAAAACAACACTAAGGCTATTATTTTCAATAACTTGTATAAATGATTTATAAATGTATCCCAAAGCATACAAACAATACCTAGCTAATAACATTCAAGATTTGTACGTTCGTTATATAAGTTAAAGTGGACACACTAGGTGTTCCAATGCAGACAAATATAGAGAAATGCCACAGGCTGAATATTTGGGCAAAGATTAACATTCTCTTGCTGACAAACATGTCTTTGTATTTTGACATAAACTTCTTATGTGCAGATTGGTTCTGTGGAAATTAAAAACTTTTTGAAGTCGGGGAAGGGATGAAAGTAAAATTAAAAACTAAACTTTTCTAAGGAACATCGTAAATCTAATAAACATTAAATAACTGCTTGAAATTCTAATCAGATGAAAACATCTAGACCAAACAGCAAAGTTTAGATGGACATCAGGGAATGAGAGCAAATATTTTCCAAGATACTTCTTCAAAGGGCACTATAAAAGAGAATGATTCTTAGAATCTCAGGGATTTTTTTAAAAATTAGCCATTGTATTTCTTTGTATTTAATTATTTCACAAAAAAGTATTGCTCTTTAATCATGTATTTATTTAAAGTAGCCGTAACATTCCATGTATCATTTTCAAAATGGTGATGGAATATGTTATTATTGGATAACCTTTCAAGTATATAGAAAAATGTGATGCATCTTTTGAAAAACGTGCAGAACTTCCTGCCTGTAGGAGGTAGCTTTAAAAATGTGGAGAATTCCCAAATATCTCCTTTTATAAATACAATATAAAATTCATTATCCTTTAATATAATCTACTCTATATTAGTATCTTTATTTATATATATGAAGAGAAAATCTAGATAAAAATATCATTGAATAGTTACTTTGTGATTAATTGGATTCAGTAAGCAAAATCTAACAATTTTATAATTCTAGTCAAATATGGAACCTTCTTTTAGGCTTCTCCAAGGCTTTTTACTACAACTAAGGTATCCAGCTGCACTCTACCTTTACCGAGTTCCCATGGTTACCAGCAAAGTGTGTGACTGAAACAAAGTGGATGACGGTTCAAAAATGTATGTCTAAAATATTCTACCTGAGACTTTTTTTTTCTTTTGTACTTTGTGTGTTCTAATTCTCAAAACAAGTGAGTTACGCATTCTCCTCCATAGGGAAAAGAAAAATGATTTTTCTGACCATTGAATTGTTAAAGCTTCTTCTTCTTTCACCATATCTAGAAATCATGATGTCAAAGTTACAGAGAAGGAGGTCAAGTTTGTTGTATTTATGGATAATATTGCTCAGCTAAGTGCTAGACTAAGATAAAAAAATAAGAGCAACAGAAGAATATATTGTATTCTCAGTTATATAAAGAAATGCCTTTTCTTAAAGCTTTTTCCTCATTTCATGGACATGAACATTTTCTCTAGGGCAAGATCAGGGGAAGAGAAGAAAAATAAAGTAAAAATAAATGTGTGTGTGTTTATTGTTAACCTTTGTGATATAGGTTTTGTTTAGAGAAAGAAACTTAAGGCATCTGGCAAATGGGTGGTTTGTGAATTGTAGTGAATTTAAATGGTCAACATCCTTCTTAACCTTGATTCTATCTCCCCATGAAATAAAAATTTATTTTCTCATTTATTTAGTGAATATGTATTTAGTACTTATTATATTCCAGGTGCTATACTAGTTTTGGAGGGCCTAAAAATGAAAGAAGTAATTTCTGCTTTCATGATACCCAGCCTAGCAGAGGAAATAGAAGAGAATCACTAATAAATCCCATATACACATGTTTTATATGAACTATAACTATGTTTCAGAAGAATAATGATTGTATACTTTCTGTTCATTGCCTTTGAATTATAAAATTTTCTTTGAAGGGTTACTAATAGCACTAGTTTCCTTTTTATATATGGTTGAATTAACCTCTGACAACTGCAATTCTTCACCTTTGTGAAAGATCTTGAAGAGAGGATACTTTACATGGCTACATTTTGCCTCTTTAATGCTTAGTACCTCTTTCATTATAGATTGAGGACAGCTATAATTAATACTTTAAAAGAAAGTCACAACATAATTTCATAGATTTATTTTAAACTTTTGAGAACTTCTTATTAAGTAGTGCTAAGCATTGTTCAGTAACTCGCTTACACTGAATAGTAATAATCATCGCCAGCTTTAAATGAACAATTATCATGTGCCAGCTTCTGTGATAACCATTTTATATGTATTTTTAATTTTCAACCACTCTGAAACACAGAAATTATTATTACCTCTCTCAGAATAGGGAAAATAAAGTTCGGAGAGGTTAACAGAGTCAGCACATGGGATTGTTCTGACTCCAAAGCCTGTCCTTCTTCTCCTAGAGAGATGCCACACACAAATGCCTACCACCAAAAAAAGAAAAAGAAAAAAAGAAAAAAAGAGGAGGAATCCATGTCATTCCAACCACAGTCTCTTATTTTTTGCTGCATGCTAAATAACAAAATATGTCCAAAGTCTTCCATCTCTAATAGATTTATGTGGAAACTGCATAAGTACATATTTTGCCAAATTTAAATGAACTTTTTATGTTCAGGCAATTTTTTCTTAATGTCAAGTAGCTAAATAAATAATAAAATATGGAAGTAGACACCTTCAAAGGGCATGCCAGTTGTATAATATTTTAAATGATAATTCAATGTTTCAATCAGTTTAGTCTTTTTTAAAGTTAGAGGTACCTAGATTATGAGTCTTTTTGTTTTAATTTTGCTTTCTTTAAAAATATATATTACTTTTTAAGTAGTTTATGTTACTGTCTAATTTTTTCTAATGGTAACTAACACACTACTATTTGGTGAATTGAAAAATTATAGTAGTGTTTTTTTTCCTTTTCTAATGATTTTTAGAAAGAAATTGCTTGTATATTTTTCCTCATTTATGTGGTTTGTTTCACCTTATTACACAAACTGATATGAACAATGATAAGAACAGAATTGAAAAGTGCAGTTCTCTAAAAAGAACATATGAAAGAATACTGATGGCTTTGCAGCTTGCTATCTCAAACTAACAAAATACTTCAGCAGGGATAAGAGTCTCATAAATCTAGCCCTTTTTGGTTAATTTAAAAACAATTTAGAGTAGTAGGACATCACTGTTTCTAACTCCTCTCTGCCAGTTGCCCTATATTCACCTCCATACCTAGCATGGTAGCTCCGGTAAGTGTTTATCATAAGCATTTGGGAAATTCATATACACTGAGTAGTACAACTTAATGAGCTTCTCTGTGAACTTCTGATTTTGGCCTTCAGGCTGTTTGTGACCTGCTCTAAGACTGTAGACTTTTGTCCTCCGGCTCTGCTTCATGGGCTTTTCACCGCAGTGAGATTGATCTTTACTCTTTGCCTTCTTCAACTTTTGCATATTTAATTGCTTTTTTCTCTTCTGCCTATCCAGAGCCTATTTACCTTTCACCTATCAGTTAAATTTCTTTTAACTACTCTGTTCTAATCTGCATACAGAAACCTTTCAGGAGAGGTCTTTTAACAAGCTCCTAAATCTACGACCAGGAGCAGGAGCAGAGTCTGAACAGACTTCTTGGTTCAAATCCCAGTTCTATCAGTAGGAGATACGCGATCTTGACTAAGTTACTTAACCTCTCAGCCTCAGTAGGTACTTCCATCTGTAAAATGGATCAATAACAATAACAACGAAAAAGGTGGAAATTGAATGTGTTAATATGTGTAAAACATTTAGAAAAGTGTAGCATATGTTATTTTAGAAAAATGGTAAACGGGTTACAAAATTATAACTGCCTACCACTAGCTGCCAATGTTTAGTTGTTGCTGTTTTTTCCCATAATCTATCCTGAGGTCTTTAATGTAAGCAAATATATCTAAGCTAATGAGTATTAAAAAATTCAGGTTACCCATTGGTATTAAAATAAAAGGGAAAGTACTAATCCTTTCTCAGAAGGAACTGCTCAGGTGTGTTAAAGAATAATTATCACCATCTTTAGTTTACAGAATTGTTCAAATACATTATTTAATTTTCAGCCAGCTTAATTTTAAAGTTTTTAGCTCATTTAATGACCTGAGGAATACAAAATGAGATAAAATTGAAAAACGAAATAGTAGCAACATGGATCATATTACATAAAAAAAAAGTAGCATCTCATACTCAAATTATTGTGTTCTTTCAAAGCTTATGCGACTAAAAAAACGTAAATTATGAAAAAGGGAAGCAGAAAATAACAGTATCAATACAGAATATCCTATTCTCTACAAAAACTCAAAGACGTCTCTGGAGTGTCAAAGGCATGTCCTTCAATATTTAACTTTTTCACTCTTTGTTCCCCATCTCAAGTTGAACAATACGTTAATTACCCGATGAAGCGTTATAATTACTCTAACAGCTCCACTCTTACTTATAATTACTGCATCAACACTTTCTTTTTCATATGCTTCAATCTATACCTATTACATTGTCATGATGAAGACACATTAACATTATAATACCGTATAATTAGCTGATGAGCAATTAAATTATTCCACTGCTCTTGCTCCTCTTTGCCAAGAGGTTGCTTCCAAGCTCTATTATCTCCTTTTTTATTTCAGTTTGCTTTAGTGGTTCTCCCCCACCCCACCCAAAACAAAGGAGCTCATAAGCTGTATTCAAAGCATTTTGATTTCAAATTCAGAATGGGTAAGTGCTCAAATTGGTGATGGTTGAAGAAATAAATCGACATTATTGGCAAGTTTTAATTTATTTTCATTTTGCTTCTATGATAAAGAATTGCAAATCTATGTAACACAATAAGACACTGCAGGAACTTTCCTTTCTACATGCTGATCTTTTTTGTTTTAAAGATTAAAATTTTCCATACTTTACAGTAAAATTGTTTAGACTACATTAGATTCTAGCTGAAATATAGCCATTATGAATTATTTTACAAATACTTCAAATTAAGTTTTCATGGAGGCTTTGAAGTTTTGGAAATTGGGAACGTAAAATAAAATCATGCACTATTGTGTAGCTACATATGACAGTATACTGCTCAATGATAGCAACCAGGTGCTTTCCGTTATTATTTTTTCTTTTTGTTTTTCTTTATGCTACATATCAAAAACCTATCCTTCAATCTGACTTGTCCAGTTGGCATTTAATCTACATAACATTTCCCTTAAGTGCCTATAATCTTTCTTTGTGGTTTTAGTATGCTTTTTTGAAGATTCCTGTAAGGAAATTGGATCTCGCTCCTTGGTTAAAGACTTACTTTAGTTCAAATAAACTTCGGAACTAATTGGAATACAATTTTAATGCCTCCAAAATACTTGTCGTCCACATGGTTTACCATTGTGATCATTTGCTGCATCTATATTGCAAACTAGTTCAGTTGTTGTTTAGTCTATATTTTATAAGAGAACTAAATCTTTCTTAGATAATTACTTTGGAGAAACATTATGAGCTATGGAAGAAAAGTGGAATTCATTTTACAAGCAAGGCCTATGCCAATAAAATGACTTTTGTTGTCTCAGCTTAGTTTCTTTAGCTGTGAGGCAAAGGAAAATCTATTGAGTACTATAGTCTCATATGCAGAAACTTGCCTCCTCACTGAGAAGAGCCAGATGGGCCCTGCCAACATCAGAACGCCATTTAGGACTATTAGTACCTTTGTGCTTCAAAAGTAATGATAAACAAGTTACCTTTGACTTGATATAGAAAAGCAACGAAGTCTTTACTTAAGTGACAATTAGTTCAGCTATAATCCTATGACTTTCAAGCTCCTTAACTGTGATTTGATTTTTTTAAGTTGACAAAGATCCAACTCTCATGCTTTCACATGGGTACACTGTTTATTTTGCCTCAGGTCAAAAATAATCACCCAACTTCTGGTAAACTGTGTTAGAACCTGCATTTGTTTCTAAATTGTGCTAGAAAAAGGAAGTGTATCTCACCATTAATAAATGAGAATCTCTCGTAGAGCAATGCATTATATCAGATGTAACTTGGTCTACTGACAGATATTAAAGTGCAAAAGGTATCAAAATGCAATCAAGATTAACACGGATTTCAGGTAAAATGTTAGCTGTAATAATGTGATACTCTCACTCCAAATTCAAATGATTAATACATTGTAAATAAGGATCTTATATTGATTTTAATTATTTATATGCAGTTAAGATGCCTACTATTTTCAGCTGGCATAAATAGGGTTCCTAGTATGCATGTAAAAGCAAAAGAATAAGTGAATAATAATTAGAGAGTGAGAACCTGACCGTTGAATCAGGCCCTGCTCCAACACTTACTACCTTTGTGACCTTGAACAAGTTATTTAATCTTCCTAAGCCTATTTGCAGCCATAAAATTATAGCAGTACCTATCTTGTCCGGTTACCAGAAGGATAAAATGAAAAATTTAATATAAAGCACTTAGCACAGTGCCTAGCATAATGTGATCACTCAATAAATATTAAATATTATCATTGTTCCCTATTATTAGTTTAAAGGTTATTTTTCTTTATGTTCTTTGGAAAACACGTCATATAAAATTCATAATCATCAGGTGCTACAGCTTCTCATAAAATGTTTGATCTGGAAAAGGTCTTAATTTTTTTGTTGTTTTATTCCTAGTGCTTTATGTGCATTGTCTAGGGTCATAAATTTAATTAGTGTCCAACTTAGTACTACGTGGTAGTGTCCCAGCTTCCAATAGTATGTTTTTCCATTATACCATTTTACTTAGGAGATCTGTGAAATTTGCTTAATTGGATTATAGTCTTTTAAAATATAGACATAAAATTTCAAGCATATATAAAAGTTACAACTCAAAAACTAAATTTTAATTTTATAATCACCTGTAGCTGATTTGGATCTTGCCATTATTCAAGATATAAGTTTATTTTATTCTGTATAAGAAAACCAAAATCCTCTTTCAATGCCAATATTTCTGCCACCTTTTAGTTGAAGTACTGAGTTTTTTTTCTAGTCTACCTAACCCTCCCCCTTTTGAAACAGATTTCATATCAGAGTTACTGTGTTTCTTTCACAATGAATTATTATAACTAATGGTTTCAAATTTTTTCTCCCATATTCAAGACTAGTCTTCTCATATTACAATAAATTTTAACATCTACTAGCTTTTATAACACTTTCTTTTACATTCTGAAGACCATATAAATTCTCAATTCCTAATCATAAAACTTTTGATGTTAGTACAAAGCTTCCAAAGGATGCAATGCTTATGGTTTGCTAATATGTCATCTGGAGGATCTTACTCCCATACCTCCTTAAACTGATACCCTTATAGTTCAGGGAATCTTTTATGTCCCAAAGTCCTAATCATAGAAAAAGGAACCATAAATGACCCTGATTGCAGCTGAAAAAAATATTTCCTTTCTTTCTTTCTTTTTTTTTTTCTTTCTTCATGGTTACAATTGTTATGTGTTGTTTTTGATGGGATAGATAGGAATTCAGTATCATCAGGGTCTGGCAGCGATAGGGTCAAAGATCTAATGGGCCTCTGACACTTCATTACCCATCATGTAATAACAGTTAGCATGATAGCCATCAAAAGCTTAAAATGCTTTATTCTCACAATTGTTTATTGACCAAAAAATAATTATGTTATATGAATCTCGCCTAAAAATTTGGTAATTATCTTCTCAGCTTGACCTTTGGGACTTGGATTCCCTTGGTATGGCAATTAAATATACTACATGAAAATAAAACTAGGCTGAGTGCAGTGGCTCATGCTTGTAATCCCAGCACTTCGATAGGCCAAGACAGGCAGATCACATGAAGCCAGGGGTTTGAGACCAGCCTGGCCAACATGGTGAAACCTGTCTCTACTAAAAATACAAAAATTAGCCAGACATATGGCATACATCTGTAGTCCCAGCTACTTGGGAGGCTGAGACATGAGAATCACTTGAACCCGGGAGACAGAAGTTGCAGTGAGCCAAGATTGTGCCACTGTACTCCAGCCTGGGCAATAGAGGAGAGAGAAGACTCTGTCTCAACAAGTAAAAGAAAGAAAAAAGAAAAGTAACATTTTATTTTTGGTAATATATGGTTGTATGATGGTCAATCACTTTCCAAATCCCATTCCCCAATAAAAGCACCATCAGAAGATCCAAGCTACCATTGAAGCTTTAGCCTCAGGGAGGATTAAGTAAGAGTGGATCATATCTGGAAATGAGACTGAACAGTACCAACATGAAAGTTCAATAAGACTTAAGGCTGATAGATGAACCTGAAAAGGCTTCTTTCTCCTGTCCTTACAGATGAATGAACCTCTACTGTGCCCAAGAATAGCTTTTAAAATCAAAGTGGTCTGCTGAAATAACCAAGAGTGACAATCAGCTCTTAACTTCAAAAGGGAACTTCACATTTCCCGATGCTTCATTTACAAATGAAGTAATATATATCCCTGGCAGAGATGAACATCTGTAGCTATATCTCTAACCACAAGGACAGAGATGTCAAACTCTCCTACTTTGTATCACCAATATATTCTATGGAATAAATCGTCTTAGAGTCAGTGGTATTCAGGGATTCTCTCATTCAAGCTATCTCAATTCTCACGATCCACAGTTTGCCCCTGAAGACGACAATTTGGATAAACGAGTAAAGATGGGAAACCCAATCCATGTTAATTTTTTTGGGACAGGAGAAGTGGAGAAGAGAACTTGAAAATAATGATTTTGAATAGAAATATGGGAAATCTAAAATTGGAGAGACCTAATATTTTATGAGACATAATAAAAAAGCAAAAGGAAACAGAATCACAGCAGTTTGGCGCTATGAGACACCTAGAAGAGTAAACTAATCCCTTCACTTTACAGACGAGGGACCTAGGCCCCAGAAAGGTGAAGGCCATTAACTACGTTTGCACATAGTAAATGGTAGTACAGCTAGAGAAGTTCAGTTTTCTGACCCTACCCCCTACGCAACAATAAACCTGGTAAGGGAGTATTTTGCTGTTTACAAGTTAAATGTGTACAGTTTTGGAAAGAACATTAAAGAAAAGTATAGGATGGTCTAGATCTGATATCACCCCCATGTGAGTTTACATTTATAAATTTACTACCACTTGGCAGTATTGATATATTTATCATTTACCTTCATAATCATCAATTAATAGGACATTCTATTGTACAGAAGGATGTCTATTACAGTCCAGTGATTCTTATATTTTTTCCAACAAATTGTCTATTTGCCATTGCAATGGAGTGGGAAATCTTAAAGCCAGGAGATTTGAGGGGCATGGCACAAATCTATCAGATGTAATGGAAAAATTTCTGCACCTAGTTATATTTCATCCTAAGAGTCATGAAACATTTGCTGTTCACTGGTTGTCATGGTAAGCCATTTTTTTCTCCCAAAAGTTCAAGGTAAATTAATGATCCAAAAGTATACAAGATTTGCTTTGCCTAACCTTGTGGAATTCTGCATATCTTGGAGTCCATCTACCTTGGATATACTGATTATATGCCAATTTCTTTTCCCAATTTGGAAGCTTACTATAAAAAATAAGCACAAAGAGCTGAGTGCAAAAATAATTCATACAAAAGATGAATTATTTTTGGATTCTCTATTCCATGTAATAGCCTTTCTTCTCCCAAAAAGAACATAATTTTAAGAGAAAAGTTACACTGAATTTTAACTGCATATTATATATTGTTGTCTTAAAATGAAGTAAAAAAAAACTTTTAAAATTCTCTACCTCTAACACTCTTTATGCTAAACAAAATCCACCCACACTTTACAAATTATCCAGCAATGTCAACTCAAATATATATGAGTTTGAATAATATATGAATATCAACTGATTAATCAAAACAAAACTTCTAAATTATTCTCTTTAGTCTCAATAACTTATCTAAATGGATGTGGATAGGATGAAACTACAAAATATGTTTCACAAAAATCACACTATTTGGCAAGAATAAAAAGAACCTTAACTTTTTTCTAATTCTCCATTTGTCCATTCTTGAAGATTCTCCTTCATATTAATTTTATTTTATTTATTTATTTAGATGGAGACCTGCTCTGTTGCCCAGGCTGGAGTAGATCAGTGATTAGGGATGTTGTATCATTCTCATTCACTTTTAGCCTATTTTTTTTTCTTTTACTTTTTGATAATTAAGAACTGAATACTTGTTTTTCTGTTGCTTTAAATCTGAGATTCTTAAATAATGCAGGCAAAAATAACTACTACTACCAACACCAACCCACCTCCAGAAAATGGGTATTTCTGACTTATGAACAACTAGAGAAGGTACACCTGCAAGCTTCCATCATAAACAACCAGGGAATACAAAAAAGCAGCCTTTTGTAGCAAAGCAATACTGTAACTGGAATAGAGATCGTCTTCCAGAGAACAAAGACACTGCCATGAAGAGTCCAAGTGTTTGCTCTTTGGCAATATTCCCCCAAATCTACAGACATGTTTAGAAAGAATGCCTACACCTCCTATTCAGAAATTAAAAGGGAGCTCTTCTAAGCTTTGAAAGGTAATATTTGGGTTGTGTCGGAGTCTGCCATTTTATTTCTTTGTTCTGCTTGGGATTTCATATTGACATACAAATCATTTAATTTCTTTAAGTATTTTAAAGTAATTTCTTTAAAATACTCTTTAAGTAATTCTTTTAAGTGCTTTAAGTATCAAATGTATAAGATAGCTTTAGATGTGGGGATTAAAAGTGACATGAGAGCAAATTGTTATCATCTGAGAGGTTTTATTTAAACATCATGAAGTCACATAATATTCACTAAAACTTATTTTTAAAGTTCTCAAACCTATGCATTTAAAGAATAATTTTCAGCAATTTTCGTCATATAATAAAAATTGATGTTATGTTTGCCTTATACATGAGATCACTTCTTACAGGAGCTCAAATGAGAAAGCAAATGACAACAAAAATTCAATAATTGTGGAAGCACAGGGGTTTGGTAAGTTATCACACATAATTTAAAGAAAATCTGAATGCAAAACAACCTTATTTTAAACTATAATGTAGTCACTTTCTCCTTAGTTCTTCACTATGGCTTCCCCCATAGACTTTGATTTTCTTTCACTCATCATGTCCTATTTATTTGCAAGGTTAAATTTTACAGTAGTCTAAATTTTATTAACATTTAAAAATATTGTTTCCTCTCAGGATTATCATTATTAAAATATCATTCTTAAATTACAACACACAGATTAGAAAAAAGAATAATTTGGGACACAGAGTCAAACTTAGGTTCAGATTTTGACCTTAACACTTATATAATTTGTGGTATCAGTTTTTGTGATGGCTAATATTGAGAGTCAACTTGACTGGATTGAAGGAGGCAGAGTATTATTCCTTGGTGTGTCTGTGAAGGTGTTGCCAAAGGAGATTAACATTTGAGTCAGTGGAATGGGAGAAGCAGATCAACCCTCAATTTAGGTGGGCACCATCTAATCAGCTGCCAGTGCAGCTAGAATAAAGCAGGCAGAAGAAGATAGAAAGGGCAGACTTGCTGAGTCTTCCAGTCTTCATCTTTCTCCCATGCTGGTTGTTTCCTACCCTCACACATCAGACTTCAAGTTCTTCAGCTTCTGGACTCTTGAACCTATACCAGTGGTTTGCCAGGGGCTCTTGGGCCTTCAGCCACAGACTGAAAGCTGCACTGTTGGCTTCCCTACTTTTGAAGTTTTGGGGCTCACACTGACTTCCTTGCTCCTCAGCTTGCAGATAGCCTAATGTGGGACTATTGTGGGACTTCATCTTGTGATCCTGTGCATCAATACTCCTTAATAAACTTCCCTTCATATACACATCTATCCTGTTAGTTCTGTCCCCCTAGAGAACCCTGACTAATACAGTCTTCTTATATGTAAAACAGAAGTAATATCTAACCAAATTTTACTGAATGTCTAAAAGTTACTTAAAATGTGAAACCAGCTCAACTGTCCAATAGAAATGATGTTTATGGATTTTAGAATAAACACAGAAATGGACTCTTTTGGTCTTAAGACTTGAAACTTGTATTTGTCTCATCTGACTTCCTCAGGAAACTGACCCACAGGCAAGGGACTAAAACCACACCCAGAGAGTGATGCCAGACTCCTCATTCGTTATGACTACTCCCTTACCCCTCCCTAATTTCTTTCAACAATGTAGCGACATTTCTTCTCTTGCTATATAAATACTCCAATTTGAATTGCTCAGAGAGGTGAATTTGAGAATATTATTCTGTTCTCCCATTTGACATCACCCAAATAAAAACACTTTCTTTCCTGACAATACTTGTTGTCTCAGTGATTGGCATTCTGTGCCAGGACCAACAGGACCTGGACCAGACATGGAGTTTCCATAACAACTATAGCTTTTCTCAAACAGTATATAGGCCAAGTGTCGTGGCTCATGTCTAAAACCCAGCACATTGAGAGGCCAAAGCAGGGGGATTTCTTGAGCCCAGGAGTTCAAGGCTGCAGTGAGCCATTATTATGCCACTGTGGTCTAGCCTGGGAAAGAGTGAGGCCCTGTCTCAATCAATCAATCAATCAAAATAAAATGGTACATATCATTTCCCTCTCCAAATCTGTTACTTCTCCAAAATTTCTCTTTTAGTAAGGCACAAAACAATCGACAGTTTTCCAAATAAAAAATCAGAAGTCATATTAATTCCTGGACCAAATTACCCCTGGACTGGGCCAATCTAAATATCCAGTCATCTAGGCCTGATAATGTTCCTCCTAGTAACATCCTAAAAGTCCCACTTTTCTGCCACCTCATAGTGTGGGCCACAACTCTATTTCAAGCAAAATGCTCTTTAACCCCTTTACTGATCTGGCTGCCTCTAGCCTTGCTCCTCTCATATCCATTCTCCACTCTGCTGCCATAGTAGTTCTAAAAATGCCTCCATGATTGTGTGACTTTCCAGTTTAACACCCTTCAAAGATTTCCCTTTGTTCTTAGAATAGAAACAGACTCCTTAAAGTGGCTCACAGGACAGCCTATCATCTGGCCCTTCCTCCCCTTCCAGCTTACCTCTTGCATTGTTTGTCTCAGTTCTGCGGACTCCCCAAGCTCTGTCTCCAATCTGTTCATTTACCTGGAAGATTCTGGCATCTTCTCTATCTGGCTAAATCTTACTCATATTCAGGTTTCTATTATCACTTCTTCCACAGGCTTTTCATGATGCCAACTTAGGCCTACATCACCCTGAATTCTCAAGAAGCACTTATTAAATTACTTGTTACTTATAAAAATTACTTATAAAATTGTTTATTGAAAGTCACTCTTCCCCATTAGTGTATGGGGGTAAATATGATGGCAGCTGAGAGAGAACAGAAGAGGGGAGAAAATTAGTGTTTTGAGGCCATGGTGTCTATAGAAAAAGCTGTGCAGTAACCTCCTTCCCCTCCTCCTCTTGCCCCACAGAGTATGGCACCTACCCTCATCTCAAATGAAGTGAGGGAGGTTTCCACTGTGCTATGTAGGGAGTTTATTATATGACCCATGTAATAGGAGAGAAATGGAAAGTATAGTATAACTCCCACCTAAGAAATTTAGAGAGTAAGAACAGGCTAATTGTTTTTGTGGTGGAAACAGCCTGCCTTCTCTCTGTGTCTGAGCAAAGCATGCGTGAAGGTTTTTGCTGGACCAGATGTAGGCCATATAGGATACAAAGAAGAGGTCTGGGACCATTTTAAGTTCTGTTCCAAAAAACAACCTGGGAGTGAGAAGAATTCTTAAGAACCAAGATTGAGTGGAACAAGCCACCAGTAAAACCAGGGCTGGAAGGACTGGACAACCTGGGGAATAGAAAAGAGTTTCTACTGGAGGAAAACTAGTGATGGGAATATTAGAAGAACCTAGGATAAAGTGTGGCTTCTTCTAGCAGGTCCCAGGCCATCTTCACCAAAGAAACCCTTGTGTTTCCATTCCCTCTTCTTCCCTCTCCACTGCCAATCCTGGAGTGGCAAAAGCTATAGTAAGTAAGCTGTGCAGGCAGAACAGAAAAAGGACAAAAGCCATCGGATGCTTTTTCTGGAAGATGTTGGCTGCCAAACAGTGGCCTCAACTGTAAGTTTTACCTTTGAATAAGGATGAAAGTATTGATTAATATTTTGGAATAGACAGTCTTAATTGAGAAAGTAACTGTAGAATTGCTTAGTCTGTAGGAGTGAAAAGAGAAGTCACAGGTATGATGCCCAAGTTCCCATTGAGGACCAGGAGACAATAGCCTCCACCAAATAAATATTAAAGAGGCTATGGGAGGCCCAGTGCAGTGGTTCATGCCTGTAATCCCAGCACTTTGGGAGGCCAAGATGGGTGGAACACTTGACGCCAGGAGTTTGAGACCTGGTCAACATGGTTAAACCCCATCTCTACTAAAAATACAAAACTTAGCAGGGTGTGGTGGTGCGTGACTGTAATCCCAGCTACTCTGGAGCCTGAGATGGGAGAATTGCTTGAACACAGGAGGCGGAGGTTGCAGTGAGCAGAGATGGCTCCACTGCACTCTAGCCTGGGTGATAGTGTAAGATTCCATCTCAAAAACAAACAAACAAAAAACCGTTATGGAAGGCAACAATTTGTGTTTCCATTAATCCATAGTCTATAGTTTTAGGTGTTCATTACACTTCAATACCCATTTCAATATCCATGACAACAGTCATTAAAATTTGTCATTGTGAAAACAACAATGTAAGGAATGGTGATGGGTATGGGTGTGGAACTATTATGTGGACCTGCAAAATGGGTCCCAAACACCACATCAGATTGTTTCTTTCTTTTTCTTTTTCTTTCTTTCTTTCTTTCTTTTTTTTTTTTTTTTTTTTTGAGACAGAGTCTCCCTCTTGCTGCTCACGCTAGCATATAATGACATGATCTCAGCTCACTGCAAACTCTACCTCCTGGGTTCAAGGAATTCTCCTGCCTCAGCCTCTTGAGTAGCTGGGATTACAGGCATGCACCACCACACCTGGCTAATTTTGTATTTTTGGTAGAGACGGGGTTTTTCCATGTTGGTCAGGCTGGTCTGGAACTCCCTACCTCAGGTGATCTACCTGCCTCAGCCTCCCAAAGTGCTGGGATTACAGGCGTGAGCTACCGCACCCAGCCTAGATTGTTTCTTTTATGCTGTTAAAAAAAAATCTATATCTGATAAAGTTACGAAATAGTATTATTTGTACTAGATATGCTCATTAAGAGTAGCCATCAGAAGAATCCATTCTATGTTTTTTAACATTATACATTTTCATCTTTTTCTTATACAAATATCATATGAGACATAATCTGCTTTTCACAAGTCTATATGTATATTAATTGAATAAGATGTAGCAATAACTGCTTTTCTACAGATCTCTGTTTATGTGTCAACAAACTTGAAATGATTGCTTTTCTATAGATGTCTATTTGTGTGTCAACAAACTTGAAGTGAGACTAAATATACCAACTTAAATGGAATCATAACTGTGTTGACTTCTGTCTCACTCCAGCTTTCCTCTTCCTTCTACTAGTCTTCTCACTTGTCAATTCTTTTTTTTTTTTTTTAATTGAGATGGAGTCTCACTCTGTTGTTAGGCTACAGTGCAGTAGTGCAGTCTTGGCTCACTGCAACCTCCAGTTCCCTGGTTTAAACGATTCTCCTGCCTCAGCCTCCTGAGTAGCTGAGATTACAGGCACGTGCCACCATGCTCAGCTGATTTTTGTATTTTTAATAGAGATGGGGTTTCATCATATTGGCCAGGATGGTCTCGATCTCCTGATCTTGTGATCTGCCCACCTCGGCCTCCCGAGGTTGTTGGGATTATAGACGTGAGCCACTGCGCTCGGCCCTCAATTCTTTAAACAGAAAATTCAGCATCTCAGATGGAATCAGTTGAGCAGTTAGTTTAATTTTGAGAATCCCAAATCAAGCTGATGAAAAGGACATAATGAATATATTTTAAGATGACACTGGCTATGAAACCAGACTGGCCTGTGTAAGATGTCGTCTCCACCATTTACTACATCCATGGGCAAGTTAAATATCTTAAGTGTTAGTGTCCTCATGTGTTAAAAGAAAAAACAAAAAAGGATTGTAGTACCTAGCTCACGGAGTTATTGTGAAAATTGAATAAAATAAACTATATAAATTATTTAGCATGTTGCCTAATACAATGGAAGTGCTTACATGCATACACAGGAGACCTATTAAATAGTAAAATTGAATTAATAATATTCCCTTGACCCATCATTTTAAAAAAAATTGTTTACTTTTTGCATCCAAACCAGGAAGCTAGCTACCAAATCTAATACTTTTTCCCGTTTTACTTTAAAAAGAGTAAAAAAAAAAAAAAAAAAAAAAAGATTTAACAATAATGTGTTCCACCAGAACAGAAACAAATGATTTAGAACAATAAAAAGATATTTTTAAGAAATTTATATTAACATAAGAATAAACAAGTCCTCGAATTTCAAAAATGTGTATATCAGATAAACTCACCCGTATGACATTTAACAGATTATAAATGTTATCTAAAATAGTTTGAAGGACCTACAGATATTTAATCAATAATCTGATGATGACTGACTAGTCATTTAAAGAAAAGTCATGATTCCTACTTCACTAGTTAAAGGCAAATAAATTTCAGATGTTAAAATGTAGTACATAAAAAGCAAAACCATTTAAATACTAGAAAAATATAAATGCATATTTTTACAGTCCTAAGATTTTATCACCATGATATTAAACTCAGCAACCATAGGAAAAAAAATGACAGAATTGAGAACATAATAATTTAAAATGTATAGATGGCAAAAACAAACATAAAAATTAAAACAAAACCTAATAAAATCAACCAAATAAACAAGAAAAGCCATAAATAGGTTAAATATAGGAACTATCATAGCTAAATTGTATGCATTTCTCTCACATAATCATAGTGGTTAAAGGATTTAATTCAGAGAGAGGTGGTGTCAGTTGTGGCTTGATTACTATTTGCCAGATGATCCCTTGAATGGCCCTTGAATGTCCTCTCTCAGGAGTAGGAGCTATTAAAGACCATTAAAGCTGGAGGTGACTTTAAAGATCATTCTGGTCCCCTCTTTGCATTTTACAGACATGATAACTAAGACTTGGTGAAGTTAAATCACTAGCTATAATAGAGATATGTGTAAGAAACAATAGGAGCAGAAAAATCTTTCCCTGCCTGGAGAACAAGAAGGTCAAAAGAATCTTTTCTGGGAAAGAAGCATTGTAGCTGAATGTAGAAGTAATTCCCCAGAAGGAAAGGAGATTCCATATTAGAAAGAAAAGAAAAATAACAAAACCCAAAACTATTATGTACAAAAGCCTGAGGCGTACCTGAGACAGGTATGTCTAGCATATTATAAATGATTAGGCATAACTGAAGTATAGGGTATTAGTGGTGTTACACAAAGTTTAAAATATGGGCAGTGTACTAAATATGTGGATGCCATGCTAAATAATTTTGACTCTGTCCTACAGATGATGAGGAACCTAGAAATCTTTTACAGTAGGCAACTAGCATCAGGCTTGTGTTTTAGAAAGAAACTGTGGCTGCTTGAAGGACGGAAAAGAGTGAAGAATTAAAAGATTAAAAACAGCCCATCCCTTTCAAGATCCTGGTAAAATATTCCACCGTGCCTTCTGGGTTCTATCTTGGCTGAGTCTTCCTTCTCTTTTTCTTCTTTGTACTTTTTGTAGGATTATATTTTTCATATATTTATTATACCTACATATATGAGTTTCTAAGACAAAAAGAGGTACAGTCAGATAAATGAGTGGGCAAGCAGTGTTTACTTTCACAAACTAGAGAACAAAGAACACTGTAGATAAATTGTTATTTGAAATAGGCATTGACACATAGGAAGGATTTGAGTACAAAGTGATTTGGTAGAGAAAGAAAAAGGAGAAAGGAGGATAGCATAAAGAAAGGTATTGAGACCAGAAGAAGTAATTATAATTTCTTAATATCAAATATCATGTCAGTATTAAAATATCTGACTCTGTAATTGTTGTTAATGGTTTATTTCAATTCAGATCCAAAAAAGAAACATAAACATTGTGATTGACTGAAGTTTCTAATTAACTCTTGTTTAAACAATAGGTTCCACCACCAGAACATCTTCATGGGGTGTGTGTGTGTGTGTGTGTGTGTGTGTGTGTGTGTGTGTGTGTTTTCTGACTTTCATTGACATGATAGAAGATAGTTCACTCAATCATCTAAATGGTTTTGCTAATCACCCCTACTAGACAAAGCACAAGAAAGTAGTTTTTCAACAGGCCTTTAGATACGAGCATTTATTTGTTGAATAGATTCAAAGAGATTGTTTAGACAACCTCTCCCTGGAAGTAAGTTTGCCACTAATTACTCTCTAGTATGAATAGAAAATTATGTAAATTTGGTGAAAGAATGCTTTCCCTTGTGAAATAAAGCATTTTCATTTTTGTGTATAAAACTTTGACCATGTTAAGTTGAACCATGCAAAATTGCCTACAAAAAGAGCAATTTCATTGGCTCAGCTCAATAGAAATGAAGATAATTTTATTTCCTGGTGATTTAATGTAATCAATAGTATTTATAATATCTAAAATATTGGATATGACAAATACCCATTTATTAATCAAGCATATTTATAAATGTCTAAGTTAATATCCAGATTACTTTACTTTTCAAAAGCAGACCACTGTCTTAGTTCCTACATAATTCCCTTATTCAATTTCAAATTTGTGATTAGAAGGCAACTGGAAATATTTGGCAAGATATGAGAAAGGGAGAGGAAATGGAAACTGTGTGAAAATGTCTATAATGACTTAAACAGATTACATATCATTAAGATCCCTCTGGGATATCAAGGTCAAAGTGAGTAAAGGTATTCACTGCTCATCAGTGAAAGTCAGGGAACAGAGTACAGTCACTTTCTAAAAACTATTTCCCAACCCCATAGAGCTAGGATTAATTTACAGAATTTAATGCTTAGTTGAAATAGAAATGTACTTGTTCTCAGTGAAGTGATGGTGAAGGTGCCTGTAACAATTGTAGTTCTGAACCGGAATTATTTAATAAGTAGTCTGGTTGAAAGCAATTGGTCTCCAAGGAATATTAGGTAATTTTCTCTCAATTTGAGTTAAATATCATGCCAGAAAAAGAATCTTAATGACTAGTCACAAAGTGACTGCCGAACAGTTTTTGCTCTACCTTAATGAAAGCCACAAAGAAATATTAGGGTTGAATGTGGCCACTATTACTCATTTGATTAGGCCTCAAAAAACTCTTACTCTGGGATGTGGAGCAACAGGAGTAAATTTAAAGTCCTCTGGCTGGCTCTAACTTGTGTCCTAAACCCCTCAAAAATAATATATAGAGTAAGAGGGTTTTCAAAAAGTATAATGACTTGATGCTTTCCACAGCCACTTAACAAACCATAGCCTCAAAAGTCTTACCTAGGAAAAAATAAAATGGTCTTGTTTTAATAGTCTCTTATATCAAAATTAAATCTTTCTGACCTCAATCAAACTTTTGGACATTTTATAAGGACCCCTGGAAGTACAAAAGAGAAATATTGGACTAATTAGGCTTATTCAATATGATGAATTCTAAAAGAAACATTGTCAAAGTAAGAAATAATGTTTGAAACTTCTTAGAGTTATATTTATATGAATATGTTATTAATATGTATTTCAGAATTGTATAAAGTTCCTAGAAATCTGATATGTTTTAGTGTAAATGCTATACATCATAATTGCAGTGATTTTAAATTGTTATATGCTACAGAAATAACCAAATTTCCTTGTCAATTGTGTAACTCTTATCAGATCTTCAGCCATGGCGATTGTAATTCTTGATGTCCACAGGTAATTGCTTTACTTCAATGCCTTTCTAAAATCTTCTTGCCAGCAATTCTAATCCTAAAGTATTATGACTTTAAGGAGATTCATGGAAAGCATGAAAAGAACTCTGACAAGTACAGGTTTCCAATAACTATGAGTTCATTCCATTAGAATGAATTTTCAAAACTCTAATAAAGAAATGGATAGGTTTGTGAAACTGCTAACCAAGATCAAAGAGAGCAAGAATTAATTACATTAGACTGAATGAACTGATAAGAAAGAATTATGGGGTTTTTTTTATAGCTTTTATATTTGAAACATTACTGGTTCTTTTAATGTTTTGTTTTTGAGGTTTAAGGAAACATTTTTTCATTAAAGCTATCTATAATTTACAGCAATTTGGTATAGCATACTTTTATAAATAAAAATGGCAACATTTAATTTTCTTCTTTACCTGATTCCTTCAGAAACTATTCACAAATATTTTTATTTTCATGACATTATGGTTATTCAATAAGAAATATGGACACTCAATAAGAAATTTACTTTTTTTTTTTTTTTTTTTGAGACAGAGTTTTGCTATTGTTGCCCAGGCTGGAGTGCAATGGCACAATCTCGGCTTACCGTGACCTCTGCCTTCTGGGTTCAAGCGATTCTCCTGCCCCAGACTCCCAAGTAGCTGGGATTACAGGCATGCGCCACCACACTTGGCTAATTTTGTATTTTTAGTAGAGACAGGGTTTCTCCATGTTGGTCAGGCTGGTCTCGAACTCACGACCTCAGGTGATCTGCCCACCTTGGCCTCCCAAAGTGCTGGGATTACAGACGTGAGTCATCGTCCCCAGCCAGAAATCTATTCTTTTTATAACGGTACAATTGGAAACATTGGTTATATTACCGAGGCTTTAACTGAAATGTCATATTTTATTTATTTATTTATGTATTTAGAGACAGGGTGTCACTATGTCATCTAGGCTGGACTGCAGGGTACAGTCATAACTCACTGCAACCTCTACCTCCTGGGCTCAATTCATTGTCCCACCTCAGCCTCCCGAATAGCTTTACTACAGGCACACACTACCATACCTAGCTAGTTTTAAAATGTTTTTGTTGAGCTAGGGTCTCATTGTGTTGCCCAGGATGGTCTCAAACTCTTGAGCTCAAGGAAATTTCCTGCCTTGGTCTCCCAAGGTGCTGAGATTATAGGCATGAGCCACCATGACAGGGCTGGAATGTCACATTTAAAAACATGCATAGAATGCCTGGCTTCTATAGTTGCCAGCCTTACAGTGAGTAAAAGTTATTACTTCCTGGCTGGTCCAAGAACCTGAAGATATTACATACAGCGGGCAAAGTTTAATGTCTGCCTTGGTTTGGCTTTCTAGTATTGAGAGATTTTTTTAATGTCTAATCTGAGAGATTCCTTGTCGAAATTTCCAACAAAGCAAATTTAAATAGAGCCTATACGTTTATTTGTGCTGCACTTATGTAAATAATCAGGTGACCTGGTCTTCCCATGATTACCTTTGGTAGTAATGAGAGTGACAATAAGAAAAAAAAATTTGTTTCAAAAGAAATCTAAAGTAAACCTGTCATTAGATTGTAGACTTATTCACTGTTTTTGAGTTTCTATTATCTACCTATAGATTGAGATAGATCCTGAATTCTTCTAATTTTGTCCAATATCTATACCAAAAACAAAAATTACTGTTCCTGAAGCCCTATAGGCCAAAACTGGACAGCTTCATGTAAGCTTCCAGGTACAAATCTCATACCTGATTCATTGGTCACACAGAGAGTTTACCAAAAATGCCAGATGTCACAGCCAGAGATGCTCAGTCTGCAAATCCAGGACAAGAAGTTGTCGACTTCATGCTGTGGATATCTTTTCCCAGCACTGTCAGAACAAGACTCCCTATTGTAATGAGACATCCCGCGTCTTAATTTTCTCTTTACTTATCCCTACCTCTTTCAGTTGACAGAATAGCATTGTCTTTAAGATTTCACAATCAGTAGCTCCTGTGGGTAACTAGCAAATTGTCATGCCCATTCCTAAAATGCTAGACGATAGAATTGCTACCTACTAACTGAACAGAGAGGAATCTACACAATCAACGAAACTTGTTGCCCAAAAATAAATACATTGGGTACTATATAGACTTAGATGCAAAAACAAATGAACGGACTACTTAGTTAAAATGGATAGACTTCTTCCTATCTCATTTTTTATTTGATTGTAGTTGGTTCAATTCATGGGGACCCTGGCTGAGGAACAAACTGCAAACTCTTGGTTTTATCCCCATGATAGTCACAGTAGTCTGTCTGGTGTGTTGCACCCTTTCTAAAAGTTTTCAATGTTTGTATGCAGCCATCTGTCAAACATCAAATGGTCTCTGTCCAGCTGGAACAACAAAAACTCAAAGATACAGGTGATAATGAGGAGGACACTGTAACCTATAAATGGTAACTGAGGGTAACACTGATGCTTTAGGTGTTGGTCACAAAAAGAAGAGAATTGTTAAATAAAAATCATAGGAGGCCATGGTTTTAGACTCAGTTCTTGCACTAGTTCCCAATATAGCTGACTAAAAACAAAATGGAGCCATCCATGCTAAAGTTCCAAATCCACTAAACCTAAACTAATTTGTTGTCTGACCTTCCAAGAAATCAGGAAAGATAACAGCCAATTTCCCAAACAGGCCAGTTTAAATCTTCAATTGGCATAATAACGAAGTTCCCTCTGCTTGAATTCTTACCCACAAAAAACTACCCTGAAGTAACCTGATGTTAACCAATCAATTACTTTCCTATGGCTCTGTCTCCCCGTAACTGCCTTACAAGAAAAGTAGCCTTAAAAGACTAATATGCTCTTTGTTCTTTGTCTCTGCCTTCTTCAGACCCTCTCTGTCTGCAAAGCAAATCATCTCTGCTCATTGGAATACTAATTCTATTTTATGGAATGAACTGCTGTCCAATTTTAGAATCACAAATATAGCCAGCTGAAGTTTTTAAGTTAAGTGTGTTGTAATTTTGTCTTTTGACCATAGGGATAGCAATTGGCAATTAAGGAAGAGAAAGTATCTATACATTTTTATTGAAGAACGCCAGTATGAATGTATGAATCTGGAATATCACATACATGCAACTCAGGTTTGCTGATAGTCTTCTAAAGGGGAGCCCCCTACCCATGCTCTCTTGCCCGCCACCATGTAAGACATCGCTTTACTGTTTGTATCTTCCGCCATGATTGTGAGGCCTCCCCAGCCATGTGAAACTATGAGTCCACTTTATAAACCTCTTTCCTTTATAAATTACCCAGTCTCAGGTATGTCTTTATTAGCAGTGTGAGAATAGATTAATACACTTATGAATACAGATGTAAAAATTCTAACAAAATATTAGCAAGCCAAATCCAACAATCTATAAATAGGATCATACACCATGACCAAGTGTGATTGATCCCAGGAACACAAGGTTGGTTTAACATTCAAAAATCAATGAATGTAATTCATCACATTAATAAAAAATCCATATGGTCATCTCAACTGGTACAGAAAGAGCATTTAACAAAATCCAACATCATTATAAAAAAAATTAAATGAACTAGGATTAGAGTGAAACTAACAACCTGAAAAGGACATCTATAAAAAAACCCACAGCTAACATCATACTTAATGACGAAAGACTTAATGCTTCTCCCCTCAGATCAGGAACAAGGCAAATATGTTTACTCCTTCTACTTCTATTAAATATTGTACTGGAGGTTCTAATTAGAGCAATTAAGTTTATTGTTCAAAGGTGTTCAGTTTAAACATTCAGATTGGAATGAAGAAGAAAAGTTCCTCTATCTGTAGATGAAATTATCTTATATAAAGAACATTTTACAAAACACACAAAAAAGCTATTAGGATTAGCAAAAGTTCAGCCAGATAGCAGAATATAAGAAAATACAACAAACAAACTGTATTTCTTTGTACAAGTAATGAAATTCCAAAAATAAAATTTAGAAAACAATTCAATTTACACTAGCATCAAAAGAAGTACTTAAGGCTAGGCATGGTGGCTCACATCTATTATTCCAGCACTCTGGGAGGCTGAGGTGAGAGGATCACTTGAGGCTAGAAACTTGAGACCAGCCTGGACAACATAGTAAGAACCATGTCTTAAATAAAAAGAAAAAAGCCAAGCATAGTGGCATGTGTCTGTAGTCCCATCTATTTGGGAAGCGGAGGTGGGAGGAGCTGCTGAGCCCATCAGTTCAAGGTTGCAGTGAGCTACGACTGTGCCACTGTACTCCAGCCTGGCTGACAGAGTAAGACCTTGTCTCTTAAAGAAAAATAATAATAATTTTTTAAAAAGTACAAGACTTCCACATTAAAAACTAACTTACTATATATTATTGAAGTAAATTAAAGATCTAAGTAAATGAAAAGATATCTTATTTCCCAAATTAAAGGCATATATTTTTTAAAGTATCAATACTTCTTGAATTGATCCACAGACTCAATGCAATCCTTATAAAAATCTCAGATGGCTTTCTAGCAGAAATCAACAAGCTGACATTAAAATTCATATTGAAATTCTAGAAATACAGAATAGTAAAAACAATCTTTATGAAGAAACATTTGGAGGATTCATACTTTCTGGTTTCACAACTTGTGATAATTAAGACAATGTGATAGTGTCATAAGATAATACACATATAAATCAATTGAATAGATTTAAGACTTCAAAAATAAACCCATAATTGACATTTGGTCAAATGACTTTTGGCCAGGTAGTCAAAACTGTTCAATGGAGAAAAACCAGTCCTTTCAACAAACAGTATGCAGATAACTGTAATGTACACACAAAAGGATTTGTTTAGATCTCTGTCTTATACCATACAGAGAAAATTAACTCCAAGACATAAATATAAGAGCTCAAACTATAAAACACAGAAAAAAGGAAAGTGGATCTTCGTGACTTTGGGTGAAGTTTTGGTTTCTTTCTTTAAATATTCTCAGTTTTAAAACTGAATTTGAATTTCCCTTTTCAAATTTAAGAATCAGACTGCCATTTTACAGTTCTTTTTTTAACGTAAACATATCTGAAATGTACCCTTTTTCTCTAATATGAACACATTATTTTCATTCTTATTATGTTTTAAAATTTTGCTTTCAAAATTATATGTATTTCTGGTTTTGATGAAATGATAGACAAAGTAACAACAATTCAGTATCGTAATTTGACTCGGGCATTAAGAAACTGCATTCTTGAGCAAGTCACTTCCCTCAATGTCTCTGCACTTCATTGAAGAGGAGGTGTTACAAAATAATACGTACTAGATATACTTTATTTGGGAATCTGTAACTTTGACTGCATGTTGACCATCTATTGACACATATAAAGCACTTGACATAAAAATATTTTTTAACAAATGTCTACATGATCTGATCCATACCTATATTTCTAAGTTAAAGCCGACTCTTTTATGTGTGTAAACAAATTAAAGCAGACAGAAGAAATGGAAAGAAAAAAAAAACACTCAAACACAGTTTGAATCAATATTCATTGATTTCTGGGACACTACATTCAAAGAGCAATAAACAGAGGCAGATTGTAAAGGAGGTGGCCACAAACACTAATCAAAGATATGATACATTTACAGGATAATGCAGCCTCAGTTTTTCAAGAATATTTGAATAATCAGGTGGTAGCAAGTTCATGAATGCAGTTTTTGAGTACAAAAGACAATCTTCTATCACCATTGAAATCATTAAAAGCTATAAACTACTGCATTAAAGTGTGTAGTTTTACATAATGTTCAATCAAAATATTTATTCATGAGAAAGAATACATTAACAATAGATGCACAAAGTATCTCATTTATCTTTTTGGTTTTTGTCATGACAGCAGTTTGCAGTTGTTATAAAGCTATTACCATGAAACATACAGCATTTGAAGTAATTGTCTACATTGGCTAAATATTCTTTCACAGTAATGTGATTCATAGCTGGAAAGATACATCTACTTCTCTAGTCTAGGCAAGTCATTTCACTTGATTAGAGTGTGTTAATAAAGACAATAGATACATATTGCAGTCTTACTATGTGCCAGTCTTGACAGTTGCTTTTTATTAATTGTTATATTTAATCCTCCAAAAACATCATGAGGTAGGGATTGGTATTTGAATTGTACAGAAGAAGAAACTGAGGCTCAGGGAAATGAAATACACTTCCATAGTTGCACATCTAGCAAAAAGCAAGGCTATATTTTAATTATTCCTGCTCCAGATTTTCCTTTGTACATAGTATTTTTCTAGGTAGTAATTTTCAAATGTGTGTATTCAGGTCAAGGGACAGTGAGTGGATGAGTACCGAAGTTATAGCTCTAGTCTAATTCTACTAAACTTGATGGATAAATCATCCTCACCTGGGATTAAGAGGGTGGAACTATTTCTAGTTTTATAATTGATTAGGCAAATCTTAGGCAAATCTTCAGCTAATTCATTAAAACAGTCCAACTCATCCTGCTTTAGATATCATGGTAGTAGGGTAAGTGACAGGAAGTAGCATACAATGATGATAGTTTTCCATACTCAAATGTCTAAATTCACAAATCCTCAAAATTTAGTCTCCCTGCATCCACAACATGATCCCTCTCTCTGACAGCTCCACCTGTTACAGCATAAAATAGAACTTTTGAGTATAAAAAAGACAGAGGGGACAGTTCTGGGATGAACTCCCTGGAGAAAGATGTATACTTGCCCAAGCAAGAAAGATGGCTTGGCAGTAAGAATTCACTCATGTTATTAGAATATTGGAGAACTGTTTTCGATCTACTAGTCAAATCTTACAAATAATAAACTGTAGAGCTTTTAATGAACTCCCACTGCTACTCAGTTTTAGCCCTTATTCATTCACTTAGCCACTTAAGTCAACAGATATTTAGTCAGTGGCTACTATATTCTCAGTCTTAGCTAGGTATTGGAGATACACAGATGAGGAAAAAGTAAGCCCTGTTTCATGGAGCTTGAGTTTATTAGGAGAAATGGGATTTAATCACATAATTATGCAAATGAGTGAGTATCTGGAAGTTGAGATTAATGCTAAGAAACAAAGACATGTTGTTTTATGAAAGCACACATCAAAAAACAAAAACAAAAACAAAAACAAAAAACAAAAAACACTACTGGACTGAGGCTTGAGAAAAGTTTGCTTGAGAAAATAGTGCCTGAACTAAGCTTACAGTTAAGTAGAAATTGATTAGCCAAAAGAGGTAGGAAAATGGGAAATTTTCCAAGCAGGCAGAGAAACAGTATGGAGGCCTGGAGGTGGAAGGAAGGAAGGAAGAAAGAACACCGAAAACGTAGGACATCAGTATTAGAAAAGCTAGAAAGGCAAGCTGGAGCCAAACTATAGAAGAACTTGTAGATCACGTTCAAGTCTGTATGAAGGATATTCATCTTTATCTTGAGAATAACTGAAGGTTCCTTCAGGATTTTAAGATGCATTTATGTCATGGGTAGAGGAGGATGATAGGTTTGCATTTAAAATTTCCCAATTACTGTACGAAGAAGACATAGCTAGAAAGGATGCAGAAAATGCAGTTATAAGACTAATTAATTCAATAGTGAAACTTAATTTTATATTTAATAAGGGTCTTGACAGTGATTCTATGAGACTATATATATACAATATTCACAGAACATTGTGGCCACAACAATATATAAAACAAAAGCAGCTCAGGTAGCTAGTCACCCCGCAGGGAGCATGTCAAAGAATAAACACTAGTTCTCATTCACCTGCTAGTCTTTCCCATTGGCTAAATACAACTGAAAGTCAGAAAACCAGGAGTCCTCTTGATTCAGTCCACACAGGAAAATTTTTTGGTGCACAGAGCAGGGTGAAGAAGAGTGATGACTGGATCTGGGTGGGAGGCAGGTGCAATGAGGGACAAACAAAATATATCTAATTTATTCATCAGACTTGAACAAGTAAATCAGAAAAAATGGAGGCTATATTTACACAATCAAAGCATGATTTTTTTATATTCAACAAGATTTATCAATGTCTAGAAATATCTTTAAGCCAGTTATGTGAAAATATGTTTAACACACTACTTTGACAAGGTAAGTTATAGCCTAGGGCAGCAGAAAAACATGCAAAAAACATGCAACAGAAATGATACCCTGGACACTGAAAATGATCAAGAAAGTATTCCTCACATTCTCAGCTTGTGAACAAAGGATTATATGCAAATGCTGATCCAGTCCAGAAAGTACACATGGACTTGTCCACTGGCCTATGTACATTCTACTGAAGGTCAAGCATGAGTCAAATAGTGTAGGCAAAAATTCTGCCAAAACTTAGCTTGGCTCCTTGGTTTGTCTATTCAAGCTTTCAGTTGTAACACGAACTCTGTAAAAATGCAGACATGGAAGTCGCACTCCCTAGAAACAATAAAAATGCTGGGTGGCAAATGCCAATTGTATCCAGACAACTAATACGATAAATAATGTGTCAAAATAAGATGCTTAAATTATTCCTTTCAGAAATCACTAAACATAAAATAAAGATGCACATATGAGTAAGAACTAATGTAAGGATTGTGGTTTATAATTCATTAAAGAATAAATCATACCACACCATTAAGGGTAATTCTCAGGTAAATACCATATTTATTTAATGTATTTAATAGGAGATCATAATGCTCCAAAAATGAATTGAAGAGGTTTTGGTTATTATTTCAATATGAATTTTTAAAAATATTATACTTCTACAGGACATTCAACAGGTTAGCAGATATTTTGATGAATATCATCTTAGTGAATGTTGCCAACAACCTGGGGAGACAATGGTTATCTCCATTTTATAGGATGATTAATACTTACAGTATCACAGAGCATTAGATTTCTAAGGGATATTTAAGGATCCAGTTGGTGCTATGATTCTAAGAACATATTTTCTTACAACTAGACACCGAAACAGTGGTTCTGCAAGGGTTCCGGGAATTTACATTTTAAACAGCTAGTAGGTGATTCTAAAACGCTATCAAGTTTGGGAATTCTGGTCCTAGCCCAACCATCTGCCCAGTGCCTTAGTCTCCTTTCCTCCAGTCAAACAATATTTTATACCTTGTTTAAAATTTGCTGGTCATAGGGGTCCTGGCAATTTCTTGAAGCAATCCATCACATCTTAGGACAGTGTTAATTTGCTCAAGTTCCTAGCTAAATTGTAGAACTAAGAATCAAACCCAAGTCTTAGTTTAAATTATAGGGCTCTTTTCATCATAATGCATCTATTTTCTTCTCAGGCATAATGAAAATGAGCATAAAACAATTTAAGAAAGTTTTCTTAAAATTAAAGCACTTAAAAATATAAAAGTGCTATACTCTAGAAAATTCTTCCATGGGATTTTTTTTTAAAAGAAATACTAATTAATGGCTTTAGTTAATCCAATTCTCATACATAAGACAAGCTATACTTATTGTGTAAGAAAGTTTTAATTGGTATAGGATATTCAGGACTTTTACATGAAATAATTGTTTTGGGACACTGGAATATAATATTTAATATTTAATACATGTACTGTAATGGTACAATACAACTTGGATGAAAAGGGAACAAAATTATACAATCACTGAATTAATTTTATGTTAGGCATTTTCATTAGTCTTCAGCGTTTCTTGGAATGGCTGGGTCACCTGAAGTGAATTGCATATTAGACTTCATCTTTGTGGGTAGTATATCTCATTGTAGGTGGTTTATCTCAGAGCCAGTGAGTCAGAGAAATAATCAAAGAAATCTTGCATAATATGAATTTTAAAAAGAAAAATTTCAGTTCTCTATTTCTTAAACAATTATATAGTTTATAAATTTCTTGAATGTAGAGAAACACATAACATTGGTTGGCTTTATATAATATTGATATCTGTTAGTTGAATTGAAGGGCAAAATAGTGATGTGGCTCCCATATAACTTACTAAGGTATTTTCAGTGTAATTTATTTTATTTTTGAATTTTACAGCCAATATTACATATGAAAAGTTCTCTTCACTTGAATATGGGAAGAAGCACAAATAATTATCTTATGACTAAAAACTAAAGTGTCCAACATTTTTATTTCTTCTATTGCTATATTTATGATAATACCTCATCAGCTTGAAATCCAGTAGCTAGGAATATGTCTTACTTTGCTTATAATTTTAACTAGAGAATTTTAATTTTATTGTGCCTGTTAAGATATTTAAGTAAAATTAGAATTTATAATGAACAAACTGCTAAGAAGCAGACACCAAAAGAATGAAAATATTTTATATACACCTCAGTTGGTTTGTTAATGATGAATCTATTATGTAATTTAATTTAAACACTTTTGAAGATATATCTGAGGGACTGTATTAACCTAATTTAAATCATAGTTCACATTTGAAATTAACAAAACATTATTTTAAAATATTCTATATTTCAGACTTTAATTACTTCAACTTTTAAAACAATTTATCATTTATTTGACAAGCATCTTCCATGTAAAGAGTAAAATGTTAGATCATCAGAGAGAAATATTGAGTAAGACAGATGTTTTGCCCTATTTGATTTTACCATATCATAAAGGAGATCAAATCAATTCAATTCAATCCAACAGTATTCATTAAGTGCCTATTTTAAGCAATAACTAAATGAGGCTACACATCAGAAAATAAATAAAATAGATTTTCTTCCTGACAACTTACTTTGTGGTTTAATGAGAGAGAAAAGTAAACAAACAACTAGAATATAATGTGATAAGTGATCTAGTTGAAATATGTAAGTTTTAAAAAGGAAGTGCAATATAGAAAGGAACTAAATTCTCTGCAAGAGGTATGCTAGTTCACAGTTGGCAGGGTAAGAGAAAGGAGCAACGGTCAAGAGTTAGGTTATTCTTAGAGAAAGGGTCCCCTATATTAAAAGCCACAGATACAAAACTGCTTGAAGAATGGCTTATGGGAAAAGAGTTTGTTTCTAAGATGTAAGGTTAACACCACATTTTCAAAATATTCATCCATCAAAAGACAACTTAAGAGAGTAAAAATGCAAGCCACAGATAGGGAACATATATTTGTAATTTATGTAACCTATGAAGGGCTGGTAGCCAAATTATTTAAATCAGTTCTATCGTTTAATAAGGGGAATAGGACATCCAGTAGAAAACTGTGCAAGAGATTTGAATGGACATGTCAAAAAACAGGATAACTAAACAATTATTAAATGTATAAAAATGTATACAACCTAATTATATATCAGAAAAAAGTAAAACCACAATGGAATGCCACAACACACCTACTATACTGTGTAAAACTAAAATTATATATAAAACCAAGTTAGCAAAGATATTGAACAATGGGAAGACTTGTTATGGTACATATGTATTAATAACACAACTGTGGGGGGGCAAAATTATCATTATCTACTACAGTTTAACTTACATATATTTACATAACTTACATATAATTACATGACCCAGTAATTCAGTTCATAGATACATATTTACAAGACACATACACCATAAGATATACACAAAAGTAGTTATGGCAGTGTCAGTCATGTTAGACAAAATCTGAAAACCGTTCAGATGCTCATCAACAATAGAAATGATAAATAAATTATGATATGTTTGTTTGTGTTTCTGTGTGTGTAATGGAATACTATAAGGCACCAAAAATAAGTGAACCCAGGTAACATGAAACAACATGAACGACAGTCACAAATAGTTTTGAGCAAAAGAAGGAAGACACAAAAGAATACATAATATTAGATCCAATTTATATGGATGTAAATAACAGGTAAAGTTAAACTACAGTGTTAGAAGGCAGGGTAGTTATCACCTTTGGGAGGAAGGAGCACAGTGGTGGGCAAAGGCAAGCAGGGGACTTAGAGAAGCTGGTGTTAAATTCCTTAAGTTAATTATATACTTTGTGATAACTGATGAATTTAACATTGATGCTTATTGCACATTTCTGTATGTTTCTTATATTTCATTTATTTTTAAAAGGAAAAGCAATACTTTAGACCTGTCTTCTCCCTGCAAATTCTCATCTTTCCATAATTTCCATACTTATTTCTGAAAATTTTAAAGTACTGGATATTTTTTCTGTCTTAGAACAAAGCCTACTATTTCATTGGCATTCAGCAATTACCAAATAATAAAATTATATTGGCAATAATTCAATCACCACATTCTTGAGTAAGGCTAATATAAGAAATGATCCATCAAGAAGGAAAGAAAGTAATTCCAAAGGAAGTTAGAGATTCTCTTGGTAATTAGACAAAATCATATTACAGGCAAATAGCATTATCAATTACTTAATGTTACTTATTTGCAAATTTATTGCAAATATACTCTAATTTTCATCACAGATATAGACTTAGGTTACCTCATTTTGATGAACTACATTTAATTTTTATTTGTCCTGTCAACTGTCACTTTAATTAACCTTGCTTTTAGTTTTAATGTTTTAGTTTCATTTTTGTTTAAGAAACTTTTTGGGGGGTTTCACTTTTAGTTTCAGAGACTTTACATAAACTATACCTCTTGTCCTGATCAGATTTTGTTGTCATGCACTATCTTTCAAAATGGGGACAGCTATAAAGAAGTTAAATGAAACAGTGCAGATAATATCCTATTACTGAACAAAAATAAGCTTAAATGCATATTTTACACTAGATATAATTATAACAGTAGTAATAAAATATAAATTTATTGAACTAAAAATTATCTTTGCAAGGAAGGAAGGTCAGAAAGCATGTGAACACACACAAACACCTATACATATATGTAATTAATATTGTGGTGTTTTATTTTTCTAATATTTAAATGGTACTATGGGTTCATTATACATATTTCAATCAAAATATGGAATGTAAAGTTCACTAAGATCTCTATTTCCAAAGACATCCACCATTTGCAGATAGGAAACTATTATTCTAAGTTTATTTTTTGTTTACAAACACAACTATTAATATTAATTAAAACTAAAATATCACTAGTATAAAGGTAATTAATACTATTAATTACTAATAGTTTATAATACTAATTATTGCTAATTACCATTTTAAACTGATATTTTTAGTATAATATTAATGCTAATATTATTAGTCTTAATTTTATATAAATGGAGTCATACATACTTTTTGATAATTTATTTTTTCACTTAATGTACAGTTACCTGTCCATGTCAGTATTTATAGATCTACTTCATTCCTTTTTTCTATTTCATTTTTCTATTATATATAAAGCATAATTCACTTACCTATTATTGATAATCCATTGTATTCTCTTTTTTGATGTTAGATATAATACTAAAAATAAAAATTTTCATATATATATCAGATATACACATAATTTTCTGGAACTGGAAATATTAAGTCAAAGAATGTAAAGATCTCATTTTTAAGAGTAATTGCCAAATTTCACCCCCCAATAATTATATCTATTTTTATTCCACTTATGCCTGCCAACAATAGCTGTTATTTTCATTCTTAATAGCTCTATTTTTTTAAAGAAATCCTATTACTTCATTAATACAATTAGCAAATCCAATGAAATAAAAGAAAAAATATATATCCTACCAAAACTGTTGGTTGAGTTCCTAAGAAAGTAACTAGAGGTGTTCACGCCTTGAACAATTGAGGTCTGTGTTGTACAGAATTTGCTGAATGACTAACTCCTTATTTTATTTCTTGATATAACTACTCCCATAACCTTTTAATAACCTCCATTACAATAACTTAATATAAGGAGATCATGAACAAATTTAGATGGTACTATTAATCACAAAGCGAATAAATATCATCATAGATGCTTCCAGTTAGGCACGGATGCTTCCTTTTACCTTTGCAAAAAGGCACCTGTCAAGTATCTTTTTAAAAAGTATGTAAATGACAGCAACAGGCATACACACATGAACATAACACTTTGCTTCCCTTTCATAATGGGATTCAGATTTCCTTTTTCTTCTTTCTTTGACAGTGCAAAATCTGTTTTATTCAGATAGATAGATAGACATAGATGGATGAAGCTAATTACAACCCAATATATATTAATCTCAGGATTATATAGTAGACTTTTCATTAACTGTTTTTCTAAATCTTATAGATTTAGAAAGCTATAATCACTTTCTATTCAGTTCATTAACCATAAAAGGAAGGAGTTTCTCACATTAAAAAATTAACAAAAATCAGCTGGGCATAATGGCTCACCTCTGTAATCCCAACACTTTGGGAGGCCAAGGCGGGTGGATCACAAGGTCAAGAGATCGAGACCATCCCGGCAAACATGGTGAAACCCCGTCTCCACTAAAAATACAAAAATTAGCCGGGTGTGGTGGTGCGTGCCTGTAATCTCAGCTACCCAGGAGGCTGAGGCAGGAGAATTGCTTGAACCCAGGAGGCAGAAGTTGCAGTGAGCGGGGATTGCACCACTGCACTCCAGCCTGACAACAGAGTGAAACTCCGTCTCAAAAGAAGAAAAAAGAAAAAAAATTCACACAAATCTGGTATGCCTCAATTTAAACAGAATAGGTAAGAAAAAAATGAGACATCTGAGGGGGAGAATTAATAAATCTTTTTAAAAAATAATGGTTATTCAGTCTCATGCTTACCATCCATTATGAAAGTGTTTCTAGTGAAGACCACAATTTTTATGTTGATTTACATGTTTTGGTTCTTAAAGACCATAGCCTCAGAGTTCACCCAATTGAAGATACACTGGCAACCCTCCATATGTCACAATTTGGCAGATGAGTTTGCGACAAAGTTTTATCTCATTTAATGCGATAAATAGTTAAAAAAATACTCTACATTCAAAATTTATCTGGAAGATTACATTTCAAGCTTTTTAGAAATTGCTTTCAACATTTTTTAATTTGTGAAACATTCATAGCCTTTCCACTGATTCCTTCCCCATTACATCTGAAATAACAAAAAGGTGAATTATGCCATATGGAAAACATCTCATCCAGCATGTTTTGAAGCATCTTCATAAATCGAACATTATTTCTGGATGCTTCATGATCATTTGATAGGTCACTTAAAGGTGATCTAAAAATATTATTTGAAACACTCTTCATAGAAAGCACGTTGTCAACCTTCAGTCTAACATGAGCATTAGACATTATATGTCTATGCTAACTTTAACAGAAGCCCTCACACAAAGTTATAAAATGTTTCTGACATTCATGGCTCACAGAGCAGGAGTTTCAAAGAGCTGCAGAAGGTTATGTTGATTAAGCAAAGACATTTTCTATAAATCCATTGCTGAAGCAAATAAAAAGACGGGTGGTGAGGGAGGTAGGTGTGTGGTGTCACAGTGATCAACAAAACTGCACTCAGCATGGAAGTTATAAGAGATAAAATTAAGCATCTTGCTTTGTAATCCTTTTCTAGAATGTTCTAGAATCCTCTGTAATGTTTATATGCCATACAAAAAGGAGAGAGTATAAACCTGTCAAGACATTAAAAAACAAACAAGGAAACAAGTAAAACTGAAATTGCCCTTCCTGGATGACAGTGTGGTACTAATCATGTAATAGCATCACACTAAATCAAGGGTACCCATCACAATAGATCTAGCAAAATCACAATGCTCCTTTTGACTTCTGAGTGGTGCTAATGTTATACATGTCAATGACAGCTTTTCCTGTGCTTGAGTCTAAATAAATTTACTGATTAAAAAGATGCAAGTGCTTATGAATAGGCTCTTCCAAAAGCCACATTTTTTAAAGCTTCATTCTCCTGTTTCTAACACAACAAGATGTAGTATTTTGGGTAATGCTTGTCAAATGGGCACTGACTGTAGCTGATTCCATAAACATTTGTCCCCTTTGTGTTCTTGAAGCAGAATACAACATTACATTTCCAAGGAAAGTTAAGACTATATAGGTACTTAAAGAGCTGTCAGTTCTGGGTTTCTCATATGTAACATTAATTTTTGCAGGCAGCAAACATCAGACAATTATAAAGCACTTCACCTAGCAAACTTCAGCCTTTGTTAGACTTACAAAGATATTTTGTCATTTGCTTATAAGACAACTGATAGTCAAGAATTGGCTGTATAATTGTCTAGCAAAGGTTCCACAGAACAATTATAATACTAAAGGATGAATACTTAGAATGTAAAAAAGCCAGGTGATTTTTCATATTTATAAAATAATTTTTTCAGTTAGTGACACTCTATGGGATGAACCATTGTGAGTCCCATTATCTCTTGAAAGAGAGAGTTTTATCATGTAAGGAGAATATTTACATTTGGGTAGAAAAACAGATGTTTATAATGTCCAGCTTTAGACCTAGATTACATATATAGAAATTATTTCATTTAAGTATGGATTGCTAAGTATTTATATAGTCACATATGTATAAACACTTCCTTTAAAATATATTGTATGTTTAATTTTTACGAAACAAGGAGAAAATTCAAGGAGACTTTTATTTGCTTGTTAAATGTGGCAATATTGTTCAAATGATGTTAAAATTAAAGTAATAAATGCAGATTCTGAGCAAAGAAATTGGGAAATAAAGATGACTATAAAATAATATTTTATGAGAGGATTTGCATACTTTGGCATAGTAAAATGGCATATGTGGGTATTAGAACAGGGCTTTTTTTTTATTAAAGACTATCATGAAAGAAAATAGCTACAGTTTTTCAAAGCACTTTTGACTTCCTATAAGAATACCTATTTTCTACAAGTGGATTCATATGACACTCAGTCTTAAAAATCTGAAGGGAAAAAACATTTTTGACAGAGATTTCTAAAATTTCATAAACAATTTTGATGTCCCTAAAGGGTTAGGAAAAAGCATCTAAAGCAGTGTCCCAGGTAAAAAACTAATAACTCAGCGAGGAAATGAAAATATTTAATTAAACATTATATGCATGCTTGCATTTATAAATACATATTGGAATTACTGTTACATAGTACGTAAAAGGACAAGAACACAAATTAGAAATTTCCTTCTCTGGTCCTGACCAACCATGTATCAATCAAACTTAAGTGTATATATTTGTCCCATGAAGATTTACATTATAAATTCATACAATACGTGTTCAGCATCTACTGATGAACAAATGAAGGAAGCTAACTTTTCTATGATTCATAAGAAGTAACGTAGTATCATGTATGTTCTCACTAATAGAAGCTATTAAGATAAACTTCAGTACACGGAGAAAAGATAAGAGAAGGCCCGTGAATAATAAATAAGCAGGGTGGATATACAGAGATCAAATCATGCCAAACAAACCTGATTGCTTTTTTTGATAGAATTACAAAATTAATGGATAAAGACATGAAGTACAAGTAGAATATTTGGATTTTCATAAAGTATGTAATTCAATGTTTCATAAAATCTGTCTTACAATATTAATTCAAATTGGCTTGAAGATGATTATTCTCAGATGGTCCGACAACCATTTAAAGAGCTATAAACAAGGGGTAATGATAAATGGCAACAGATAGAATTGGTGGGAGGAGTGAGCTGCCACCAAGGTTGATTTAGGTCTTGAATTTTAGTATCTTCATTACTAACATGCAAAATGGAATAAATAACATGCAAATACAATTCAAAAATGACACTAAATTGGAAGGCACCGTAAACGCAGGACAGTAAAATAGTCAAGAGGATGTGAGATGGAACATAAAATGAGACTACACGAGAGACTGCCCTCACTAAAAGGCAAGTGTATGTTAAAAGATAGTTTGGATTTATTATCCTCCACTCCAAAAAACAAAATGCCAGACAAACCTGGCAAAACAGGTTGACAACATAGGATTGCACAATCCCATAAGTAATGCATTATGGAAACTGCTTTAAAATATTTATCTCCAGATTTTAATTCATGTCTAAATCTCAGCAGATCTATAAATAGAAGGGAGTTTAGAAATGACAGTTTAAACCAAATTCTGTTTTTCAATATGTTATCCCAAACAGAAAAACACATATCTTTATAGAGTGACTTTATACATTCAATTCTCTATTTTCTCCATACGGATTGTTCATAGGGAAAAAAAAAAAAAATCCACTACAACCTGGCTATTCTTTGATAATGAACACACTTAAAGGTCTTTCCTTCTCTCATGAGTGCAGCTGAAGTGTATGTAGGGAATATAATCTACACAAAAGATAATCATGAAGGTAAATCTTCTGTAAATGACTTTTGGATTATCCATGGCACAATGCTCCCTCTTCATCCGTACAAATAATTGAGAGTCGATTGTACACACATATGAGGAAAGATAAATAGGAAGAGAAATGACTTCCATGAGAAGATTATTACTTTACTCCACTTTATCCTCTTCTATCGGACAACTCAACAAATTAGAGGGAATTCAGAGCACTGAAACCAAAATGATAAAGGCAATAAAGTTATCCACTTATGAGAATGAATTAAATGAGCTAACCCATGGAGTGCATCTGACAGCCATGAGCAAGTTATAACGTGTAACACCTAGTTATACACTGAAAATTCACAAGAGGAAAGAAATTCTTTTCAAGGGATAAGGGCAATTTCCCTCTTACTCATATTCTCAAATAAAGAAAATTACAATTTAGAGAAAACACTATTGCCTAAATCATTGTGAACAAATTTGATTTAGACTTTTACTGCAGAAATATTTCTGAAGTACTAAAGAACCAACTCTTGATTACCCATGGGGAAAGACATTAAAAGTTACAAGATATTAGTGAAAATTACAGGGATTTTGAAGTGAGATAGTTGTAGGTTTGAATCTTGGCTCTGTCACTTACACAAGACATATTGGCGTGGTCAAATGTCTTCATCTGAAACATAGAGAAAATAAATCTAACCTAGTTCACAAATGTGTTAAAAGAAAAAAGAATGTTAAAATAATAAAAAGTTTTTAAAAAGTCACGTTTCATTTTGAAATATACACAAAAACATTATTTGTAAACTATCATCCCTAGTAGAGAGGAAAGATGGTAGAAAGAGCATTATATTGGGATCATGAAGTCCTAAATGTGACCACTACTTTTCCATTTACCAATTACATAATTTAAGTAATTTATTTAAAATCTAAGTCTAATATTTCTCATTTATAGAACTGCTGAAGTGCTGTGCAGGTCAGTATATTGTAATGCAAATAACTGAATAACTGAAATATAGTGAATACAAAATAAACATGCATTTTCCTGTCCGCTCATCTTTATCTTTCCCCACCTAAAATAGTTACTTTAACTGGTTTTCAAAAATGTGCAGGCCCTCATAGTGCATATGTGGCATCATCCATCTCAATATTCAAACGAAATCGGGGTAGAGAATACATATTGCCTATGTTTTCTCTTCCACATTCTGGCATTTTAAAAAATATCAAATAATATATTTGAAATTATTTAAGGTCAGAGTGTAACATTAATGAAAGATTTTATATTATTTACTTAAGTATTCCTACATGTGTATTGTTTTGTTTCATGAAATCTTAGTGATAAAATGCTGTATTTATATAGCTCATTCTGTTCAGCACTGCATACAAATGAGTGATAAATAAAAGCTTTTGATAATAGATGGCAATTAAGCATATCCTCAACCTCTTTCTGCTTAACCCTGACCATTTCAGCTTGGTATTAGTATCTGGAGCCTGACACCTGACTGAAGAGTGGGAAAATAGGCATCTGGGCGTAGGTCATCTACTTTGCATATTTATTTTTGACAGTTGCAGGTCATCTTCACAGCAAAAACTGTAAAGTAATATGAATAGATTAAAAATAAAACTGGAAACTTTGAGAGTTGAGATTCTTTGTTTAGGAAATCTATTTCATTAATGTCATTTTAAAACTACTTTATTAATTAATATTTATTGCACACTTATTATTTAAAAAAATTATACCTTCCGCATAAAGTGGTTTTGATATATAAAGGAGGTTACACATATAGTATTTAAAACAGTATCTAAGATATTATATAATACCCCAAAATAAAGTTATTATTAGCATTATTGTATTGCCATCAATATCTTTATATCAAGATTACCTAGTTCCAAAGATAAGAAGGGATATAACACCAATTTTTCATAAGAGGATATAGAGGCTATCTAATAGACACCTATTGTGTCTAATGAGAGCTATACATCCGAGAACTTCCCCAATCTCTCACATCCTAATCATTGACATGGTTAGAGTGCAATTGCTATCAAGTAGCTTCAGTTAACTCAAGGTGACTCAGCCACATTTTCTGAAATGAATTATGGGGCAGAAACTGGGGGAAAAAGTTAGTTTTACTTTGGGTATCTTAACTGAAGAATATAAGCATAAAAGTGATTGGTGCCACGTTTTCTATTACGTGGGCCAGAAAAGCAAATAATGTCAGCATACAAAGAAAGCGAAGTCCATTAATAGGGGGAAATAGGAATGATAGACAGATACAATATCAGATGGTGTTCATATTCCTGATTTAAAATTTTAAGGACCTATACATTCTCCCCACCAAAAAAATAAAGGAAAAAAATATTTGGATTCTATGGAATATTTCTGATTTAAATTGCACTAAGGCCTTATGCATTACCCCCTCTAAGAAAAAAAGAAAACCAAATCTTATCTTTAAATTCTATGAATTTTTTTATATCAATATCATGAATTTTCTTTTTGCGTTAGCTTCTTTATGTATAACTATTTAATTTTATGAATGAGGTAACCAAGGTCCAGAGTGGCTACATTTTTGCCCAGTATCAGACAATTTTCAAGTGGCTGATATGGAACCAAAAATAAGAATAATTTGTGTATATTATTAGGGTCTTAATTTTGTAACATTTCAAATAAAACTCCACTTCCAAATCCAGAAACTGTTAAGAGAAGGGAGATCATAGCCAGAATTATCCAATGAGATTCTTTAAACCTGATGCAAAGTACATGGGTAGGAGAATACCTTTTCCAAAGATAAACTGAACTCCAAGCGCTGAACAAACTGTTCACATTCTAGATAGGGTTACTGGGAGGCTTCCAACAGTTTCGAATAGAGTCTGTTAGACACATTACCTCCTACCCCTAACATCTGTCTCAGGATAGTCACATCAACTTATATTCTCCAGGAAAGATGTATATCTTCCTGCTTCAGTGATACAGAGAAATGGGACCTTAAAAATATCATCTGTTGATTGTTATGATTACAATCCTCTATACAGGAAATGTGACTATAAGCAAGATACTGACCTCTTACGACATCAACACACACACACACACACACACACACACACAGACACACACACAAATATCCTCTAAAGGCCATCACCAAACAACACTTCACTAAATAGTGAGTATGCAACATTTTTCCTAAGTTGCTTAGAGACTTAGGAACATTTCCACAAAAAAGCAAATAAAACTAGAAATATGAATGATTTATACTGTAATAAGTGGACTATCGACTATCTGTATGTATAAATTTATGCAAACCAATGAACACAATTTATAATAGCAGTACTAATGTCACCAATTTCTAAACTACATTCTATAGCTATGATTCTGTCATCAGTCTTTGTTTCCATACCAGATCATCATGGTTCTTGGCATGTAGTAAGTGCTTAACAAATGTTTGGTGAATTAATAAAATCTATTAACAATCCTCACCCTGCTGGGTTTCTCTGTGACACTTCCAGTCACTCAGCACTCCACACAGCCCAAACAGCTTGAGAGGTGAAAATTTGCACTCTAGTGAAAAGAGTTCTAAACAGGAGGCCAGGAGGTGAGTTCTTAGTCTTAGATCTGTCTAGACATTTGCATGAACTTTCCTCATCTATAAAACATGTTTGCTGTACTAGATACTTCTAAGAGTTAAATTCTAATAACATTCTACATTATTTAAGGACAAAGAAGATGGCATAGATACATTTTAAAAGCAGAAAAGGGTTAGAATCCTAGCTTTACCGTTTACTTGTGACTTTGGGCAATTTATTTAGCCTCTAAACTTTAGTTCCCTTTTCTGTTGAGAAGGAATAATAACACTTACTTCATAGAATTGTTATGAGAGTCAATTGAAATAATGTGTGTTAAGCTTCAGGCACAGTGCCTGGCACTAAACGCTCACAATAATTATTTGGTGCTATTGTTCTTACTATTTTTTATTTGTTGTGTTGTTTTTGTATCTGTTCTCTTCTCTGATCCAGGAACAAGTGCAGAGTTCATCATCTAATTAAAATCTGCTGGGAAAAGGCTATCAATGAGACTAAACTCTGCAGGACAAATCAATGTAACAATACAATATATAAAGGGCAAATCAAGCAGTAACATCAAAGGGTTATTGAACTGTGTAGTCTTTGAACACTTTAATAAATAGAAGTTTTCTATTACAAGTATCACCTTATTATAATAGTAGGACATGAATGAAATTTTAAACCACTTTAGAGGAGTCTGGAAATTACCATATTTATCAAAGGAAGATGTGGGTTTTAAAGATTAAATAGTGCTACTGGAAGAATTACTGTGAAAAAAAAAAATGGATTGTCTATCACATGACAGGTACTAACCATAACAAGAATTCTCATAACCACACAAAATCACTAAATGAAGAAACACAGAGTTGAATATGATGCAGTCCTGCATGTGTCACAAAAGCAGTGAACGTTAGAGATGAAATTCACACCCTGGCTGGTAGTCCCTGGGTAGCAGCTAAATGTCTCAGGATCTAATTACCCACTTCTTTGTGGTTGATACAGTTCTACTTCAAGAAACACCAGTGAGAAAGCAACAAATATGGTGGTTATGACCAGGAACTTGGGATCTAACAAGTGAAAAGACACCTAATTCATAGAAATTATTTAAATGCCTATAAGAAATAGCTTTAAAGCCGGGCACGGTGGCTCATGCCTGTAATCCCAGCACTTTGGGAGGCTGAGGCGGGCGGATCACGAGGTCAGGAAATCGAGATCACAGTGAAACCTCGTCTCTACTAAAAATACAAAAAAATTAGGCAGCTGTGGTGGGGGGTGGGGGGCGCCTGTAGTCCCAGCTACTCGGGAAGCTGAGGCAGGAGAATGGCAGGAACCCGGGAGGCGGAAGTTGCAGTGAGCCGAGATCGCGCCACTGCGCTCCAGCCTGGGCCACAGAGTGAGACTTCGTCTCAATAAAAATATAAAAAGAAAAAAGAAAAAAGAAAAGAAATAGCTTTTATGTGTATGAATTCTATTTTAAATTAAACAATTACAAATACAAAAATGGTTTATTCATTGATTCATACAACGGACATGTGTTAAGCATCTTCACGTACCAGGTATGCTATTAGACACTGAGTTTACAGCAGTAACCAAAAGCGGCCAGATTCCCTACTCAGAGAAAACTCAAATTCTTGGAAAAGATTAAGGGGACCTGAAAATACAGAAACAAAAACAAACAAATATGTAAAATAGAATTCTGAAATAATAATAACAATAATAAAACTGGGGTTTCCATTTGCTACTACTGATCTGCATGTATATTAATTTTGGCAATAGTTGACAAAGGAAAGCAAATAGAAAAATACATTAAAAGCTAATATAAGACTAAATACAAATACCAACCTGATTTCACATTTTATATCAATTAAAATAGTCTTATTTTTTAAAAATTGACTTCATAATATATAAACTTAATGAATTTGAAATTTCAAGGTAAAAATATACTAATAAAATGTATGTTTCGGAATTCCACTTTGGGAAATAAAAGTTCCAATCAGGGCCGAGGGCGGTGGCTCACGCCTGTAATCCCAGCACCTTGGGACGCCGAAGCGGGTGGATCACGAGGTCAGGAGATCGAGACCATCCTGGCTAATACAGTGAAACCCCGTCTCTACTAAATACAAAAAATTAGCTGGGCATGGTGGCGGGCGCCGGTAGTCCCAGCTATTTGGGAGGCTGAGTCCGGAGAATGGCGTGAACCCGGCAGGCGGAAGTTGCAGCGAGCCGAGATTGTGCCACTGCACTCCAGCCTGAGCAACAGAGCAAGACTCTGTCTCAAAAAAAAAAAAAAAAAAAGTCCAATTAACATTAAACAACTTTTGGGCTAGTGGTTAGTATTAGTGCTTATTTTTCCTGGCTGAATTGCACATTTTTAAGTTTGAGGAGTATCTTCTAATATGGTTTGAATCTGTGTTCCCATCCATATCTCATGTCAAATTGTAATCCCCAATGTTGGTAGGGGAACCCTGTGGGAGGTAACTGGGTTATGGCAGTGAAGTTCTCATGAATGGTTTAGCACCATCCCCTCTTGGTATTGAATAGTAAGTGACTGCTAAGAGATCTGGTTGTTTAAAAGTATTTAGCACCTTCTGCCTCTCTCTGGAACCTGCTCCTGCCCTGTAGATGTCTGTTCCTGTTTTGACTTCTGCCATGAGTAAAAGCTCCATGAGGCCTCCCCAGAAGCAGGCACTGGTGACATGCTTCCTATACCGCCTGTGGAACCATGAGCCAATTAAGCTCTTTTCTTTGGAAATCACCCAGTCTCAGGTATTTGTTTACAGCAAAGGGAGATGGAACTAATGTATCTTTCCTCTTTTTGTTAGTTTGTTTCATCGAAGTTACATAATAGGTGAATCTTACCTAGCTTATGCCTACTGAGTATTTTAATTGATCTGAAATCTCTTTCCTTAATAAGAACAAGTTGCTTAGAGCAAGCAACCTAGTACAAGTTATGCTTATAAAATGTCTACCAGGCCTTCCTTATTAAGGGTTTGCTATCTCCACAATAAAGTATTATTACTCAGCCTCTGCCTTTCCTGGTCAGATGTATTAGACCTATTTTCAGCTGTCAGCCTGTCAGAAACTTGCATGCAGATAAATGATGTCAATAGAACACATGGTCTGGTCAACAGACAATCAGTCTAGAAGCTGTGGCACTTTGATTTACTTATCTGAAAATAAACTCTACCAAATCTCCTCTAAAGATAATTCTCATCAAGGGACTTAAACAAAATGCAATGCAATTGAAAATAAATATTAAAATTATAAGCCTATTATTTGTAATCACTGCTCTTATAACAGTTATTCAATGCCCATTGTGCTATATTTCTTGAAACCTCTTTGACTTGCAGCAGTTGTAATAATTCTCCCTTACTCACAGGTTCGAAACTTGCATGGCTCTATTTCTCCTTAGGGGAAAAACTGTTTCAGTCTTTAACATCCTCTAAAGCTCCCTGGAGGTCTACGGATTGTGAGCTCAAATTGGTCTATCCTATAGAAACATCTAGTCTTGGAACTCGGTCTCTGTGCCTTCAACTCCTGAAAACTGACTCTGTGTCCTTGAAAGATTATAACTGATCACTCATTTAGACATGTTTGCTCCACAGTTCTCCATCCTAGATTCATATTACAATCATACTCAGAGCTTAGAAACAAAACACTAATGCACAGGCCATACTTCCAGATTCCAATTTAATTCTTCCAAGTCTGTCCACTTCAGATGATATTTAAAGGGCTCCGTGAATGTACAATGCCTTCATCAACACCTCAGCTAACTGATGATTAAAACAATGGTTTACTATAAGGTAATACTAATTCTTGAGTTTTTGTTTCTTTCCTCTCTTCATGTCCACAATCTTTAGTGATTTGCTTCAATTGTTAAAACTGAACGAATGTGATGACATATGCAATGTTTCTTTGTTCTGACTATCTCCACCCTTTTAAATTAATTCTTTATCTATCTTACGTCGTCTTGGTCACCTCACCCTTTTGGGGTGATTATTAATTTGACTTTAAAAACAGTTACACATTCCCAGAAGTAGTTCATAACCAATAGTTTCCCAAAACTGACAATGACACACACCTGATTTTATGTATATAAAATGTGTAAATGTCTATACAGAAAACAGAATGTGAAAAATAATGGCATTTTCCTTGGGGTGACAGAGAAGGAAGAGGAAGCTGAAGAGCAGGAGACAGGTAAAAAAAAAAAAAAAAAAAAAGTACAGAAAGATATATTAAGGTCAATTGATGTGGCAGGGATAAATCTTTTTCCAAAATTCAAGTATAGATTTATAGCTTATTTATTACAATAAACTTAAATTACCTTAATCTAAGCTTAAATTCTATTTTGAGCTCTTATTCTACCAGGCAGGAAAACTAAAATCTCAGATGATTGGGATATTACTTATATCCCTACTTCACTAACTTTTCCTTAAAGATCTATCTAATTTCCATGCAACTAGAAGGAATTATCAAGAATTGAGGTAGGGCAAATTTACTACCCCATAGTACTACCTCATAGTACATAATACTGCAGTATTGTAACCCCTTCTTAACACCGCCAATGGTTGCCATACCATTTTGCATGACCCCTGTAGAGTGAGATACTATCTCAGGTTGAGAACTATTAGACTGACTGAAAGGAACATAGGGCTTAAAGAAATATTGGGGAAAAATGGCTAAAATTCCCACAGTAGGATCCAATCTATTTGTATATGTATATTGAAACAAACATTGAAAAAAATCATAAAATATTAACAATAGCTAGTTTTAGATTGGGAAATTATAAGTGATTTTTAAAAATTATTTTTTGTCTTTTTGTGTGCCCATATTTTTTAAATAAACTTGATTTCCTTTATAATAAGAAAATAATTTTAAAGCACATCTTTAAAGTTTATAAGGAAAAGCAAAATGTATTACATTTTTTATTCAGAACTCCCGACAGTGTTCCCACTCTTCATATTAGTAAATGACCATTAGGAAGCAAATATTCATCTCTCTCAGTATTTTCTCTCTTCCTAATTATATGAAGATCCCACATGTGATATTCTCTCCGGTTCTACTTCATTTAAGGAACCTCTGTGACCTTGTAAAAATTATTATAACTCTAGGTCACAGGTGGAGAGTTATTAGCAATGTCCTACGGGAAACAAATGCCTTTCCTAAAACTGCCTAATTATGATCATTGTGTGTACATAATTTCCATGTATTTTGTGAAGAACATGTTAAATGGTTTAATTTAAATGCCATTAGGGAATTATACCTAGTTATAAGAATTATAGAACAGGATAGACTCTTCACATAAGATGAAAGTCTTATTTACACATCAGATATTACACTGACTTGTTGACTATTTCTCTTGTTCAGTGCTCAGAAATTATTAAAGTTTAGGAACTTAAAAAAGAAACAATTTCTGCTCCTTGGAGACTGGAATTATACCAGAGTTTTTATCTTTACAGTATTACAATCAAGTTCATATCAACAAAACCAGATAGGACAAGGAGTTGAAAAGTTATTCCAATTTTTCTGACTTTTTCACCTCTTTATAGATCAAAGAGTAAAGACTCATGAGGCTAAGGAAAATGATACTATTTACAGAAATAGAATTTTAAAATATATTGAATATATGCAAATTTAACTAAAACCAATCTGGTCTTCTTACTACTGCATTCCTTTATAGTATAATTATATTTATTAATTGGATTATTGAATATGTTATATATATTGAATGATGCTTTCTTAGTGGAAGTAATTTTAGGATATTGTAGTACAATAAAATTAGGCAATAAGTGGGAGTTGAACAATGAGAACACATGGACACAGGGAGGGGAACATCACACGCCGGGCCTGTCAGGGGACTAGGGGAGGGATAGCATTAGGAGAAATACCTAATGTAGATGATGGGTTGATGGGTGCAGCAAACCACCATGGCACGTGTATACCAATGTAACAAACCTGTACGTTCTGCACATGTATCCCAGAACTTAAAGCATAATAAAAAAAATTAGGCAAAAGAGAAATACAGGGAAATTCTTGATATGAATTCTAGGATGTTACTTCACGTGTCTGATCATCTCAGTTTGCTTAACTACCAAATGTGGACCTAGATGGCGTTTCTCCTCTCTTCTATATGGAAAATGCTTCCATACATTTTTCTATTATAGAAAGCAGGAACTATAACTTTAGAATAGACCCTATCAGAGGATATAGGCGAGCACATCCCAGTGGAAAGTATCTCCCAGAGAATGATTTTTGTCATAGGGAAATAAAATATAACAATCTAGATTTGCTTATCCAGTACTTAACCTGTGCTATGTGCTTGTTAATACATTAGGCCATTTAAACTTAATGAAAGTCTTATGAAGTGGATAATATTACTATTGTTTCTACAGATTAAAAAAAATTCAAGAATTATTTTTCTCCATGCTTGTGAGAATAAAACAACAACAAGAAGAAACAGAACTCAGAATATGCAAGATGAACCTTGAACCTAACTAAATTCTTGGAACCCATCTGACATCTATAACTCAATGGTGTGAGAGAAATACAACTAAAAAAAAAAATAACAATGAGGAGGAGGATAACAGCAAAAAAAATTAAAAATGAAAACAATGAAGCCGCCTGCCTGGGTTTAAATCTTGGCTCTGTCATTAATAAGCTGTGAACTCTCAGCCAAGTTATCCAACGTAGTTGTATTTACATATTTTCATATGTAAAATGGGAAAATTGATAGTTCTCACCTTGTGGTGTTATAATAATCCTGAGTTAACTGTGACATATACTCAGCAGTCAGTAAAAACATTATAAATATATAAAGATGTGCTATTATCATGCCATTTGATTGCTTTTATGTAATGAATAACTGCCATTAATGATGATTAGGGAAAAAATAGACACTTTAATTATCTAACACATCAGAAAAAAATAAGTATTTCCAGAGAAATGAATTATATATGTTATCACACTGTTACTGAATGGTAAGATAACCTTTCCTTCCAGCAAGAGACAATGAAAATAAACAAATAAAAGAAATAGAAATAAAATGAATAGTAAGATAACTTGGTTCAATTACAAATCAGCAGTTGAAAAATAAGACTCCTTAGTCCATAAAATGGTTTGAATGTTCTGTCCCCTCCCAATCTCATATTGAAATGCAATCCCCTATGTTGAGGTGGGGCCTGGTGGGAGGTTTTTTGTTCGTGGGGTAAACTCCTCATAAATGGCTTGGTGCCCCGCTGTGGTCATGAGTTCATGTGAGATAAGGTTGTTTAAAAGAATCTGGCACCTCTGCCCCTCCCTCTCTTGCTCCTGCTCTCACCATGTGATTCGCAGGCTCACCCATCACCTTCTGTCATGATTGAAAGCTTCCTGGGGCCGCATCAGAAGCTAAGCAGGTGCTGGTGCCATGCTTCCTGTGCAGCCTGCAGAACTGTCAGCCAATTAAGCCTTTTTCTCTTTATAAATTATGCAGTCTTATTAAATAGGTATTTATTAAATCCTAGATTTTAGAACTATTATTCCTTGATAATGACATGAAATGGACTAACACAGTCCATAAATACAATTCTCGAGGTTAGTGAAATTATAGACATATATGTCATAAAGATTATTTATTACATTTATATGTTTACGAATTAAATGTGTTATATATAGATTACTTTCATTAAAGGAAATCAGAAAATAGGGCAGAAAGTGATATGAAATTCCTCAGCACAATTACTAAGTTTCTGATAGTTTTTTTTTATTTTCTACGTAAACATCAAAAGTAATATTCTTGGGGAAGAGGGACTACCTTCGTCCTGGAGCATTCACAATGCCTTACAGTTTATGTCATCTTGATTGCTAGATTATAAGAATTAGTCTGAGAAAAAAGTCACTAGGCATTTCCTGAGTTCTAATTTGAGATATGTTTTAAGGTACTGAAAACAATTGGCATTTGGCTTTGTATTACTCAATGCACCAGAGGCATGCAGTTATCAAAACAGCTCTTGTGTGTTATTCCCCCACTTATTAAATTGATTTTATTAAACTTGTTCCTGGCTGATTTGCTATATGCCAAGCTTTCTCCTGGGATCCATTTCTAAAGAATTCTTAATAGAGGTGATAGCTTTTGATGGGTACATTTCAGAAAGTTCTAGGATTCTAATAAAATTCCCAAAGTTTGCACAAAACCCTAGAGAAAACATCCAAGTTGTATAAACGTTTTGGAGTTAAGTGTGAGGGAGATTTTAAAAAAGCAACCGAATATTAATTGTTTTGTGATACAAATCAAAGAACAGAGAAAAAGGCTTATGGCTCAATTGCTAATGAAGTTTAATTGGAATCAATGTGAGTGTCAGAATACTGAGCATTTATGACTGAATTTCTTAAAAGAAAGTAAGTTTTATACATAATGGGCAGAATTTCACAATGAGAAACCAGAGCTATTTTCTATATGTCCTAATATTTTGACAAAATTGAAAATAAGAAAAGGGAAGGAAAAGAGAAGACTCACACTGCAAGCAATGTCATAGCTTGAAAAAATTTTTAATTTATAAAACGAAAATGAGAGTTGTGCTTCACAGAGAAAAGTTCAGGTTTGGACATGAATTGAAGAAACAGGGTTTAAGAGGTCAGTTACAATGGTATAGAGGAGGCAAAATCTGAGAAATAGGTATTTATTAAATCCTAGATTTTAGAACTTTAGTAGATTGGTAACAGCATAGCCTTTGTGCAAGTCAAATTGCAAGTTAAAGTTAATTAGAAAAAAAGAAAAGAAAAGAAAAGAAAGGAGTATGCCATAGTAACTACAAGATATCCTTAGAGAACTTGGTGAAAATGTTAAATAACATATCTCATATGTTATATATTAGGAGGCGTTAAGATGAGATCAGAGGTTCTCATCTTAGTTATGAAAACAAAGCTTAAAGGATCATTTCGTTCTTCAAAATAAAGTAAAAGTGGTGGCTTACTGAGGGCTCACATTTCCTAAAGTTTATTTAGATGAGTAAGTCATTGGAACTCACATAGTATACATATCATGCATTATCTAAAATATACTGACTTTTTCATATTAAACATTTTATTTTTGCTAGTTGCAGGTACATGATTTAGCATTATGCAAAATAAATATCTAGCTTAATTATCTGCTTAGACCCTGGGAAACTAGGGTAACAAATCAGCCAGAGCAGGACAAGAAAATGTGGGATGAAGAAGCTAGGTAATGGGATGTCTAGGGATGCCAGACAATGGGTATTTGTAGGATTCTATTCAGCAGGAATCTTGAGTGCTCTGCTATTCAAAATCTATGTACCCTTTTGCCTACCTCTCTCCTACATTGATCCTACTTCCATTACTCCATTATTATTATGTGCAATATCTATTTGTTCATCCTTCTATTAAGTTAATGGCTAAGGAAAAAACATGGAAAACAATATAGAATAAGTTGTTAAAGTTGGGGTAGTTGCATTTCATTTGGACAAAACTTAATGAAGTAATTTCACAAATGTTTATTTAGTACCTACAGATAAGCTACAGTACCATGTACTGGCAATATTGAGATGAAAGATAAATGTTGTTCTCATAAGATAATCAAAGTGTAGAGACTGGGGTTGGCATGTAAGGACAAGCAGGAGAGTCAACAGTCATAATTTGATCATTGTTGTAACAATGTACAGGATGCTGCAGAAGGGAGAGAGGAAAAGTATAACATTACAATTTAGAACAAGCATAGGGTACCTTTATGAGGAAGTAACATGATACTGGAAAGGCTACTAAGACTAAAATGAATAAAGAAGAGGGTAACAGATGGAAACCATTTCAGGTAAAGGATACATTGTGAGCATAGGGAACTGATTCGACTAAGGTCCTGGATCCCTAGCAAAATGGTGGCAGACAGTTTGGTGAAAGAAGGTGACTAACCAAATCATAAAGGTTAGCTAAGGCATAGTCAGATATTCAGAAAGAAATGTGGATTTAAGAGATAGATTTGGGCAGGGATGAATTATACAGAAAGGCGATACACTGTGACTAACAGAAGGCAGAGGTGAAATATACCGTACTATCTATATTTAAATGGCGATGCAGAGAAAGGAGTAGCCAATGAAAGATAATAAGGAAGGGTCAGGCAGGTGGGACAAAACCAGGAAATAATAGTGTTAGGGAATCCAAATGATTTCAAAAAGAAGAAATGGTCAGCAACATCAAATGTTGCAAAAGATAATGACTAGAAGATGTCCACTGGGTTTAATACGGAATATCATTAGTAACCTTGTTAAGAGCAATTTAATTGAGAGTAAAGAGTAAAAACCATAGTAGACAGAGTTATGGAGACAAAGACAATGCATATAGACAATACTTTCTGGGGTCTTGACTCTGAAAATATTAGAAAGTAGCCAAAGATATGTATGGGTTTGAGGGGAATTCTCTGATTTATGTGGAAGAATTGTGAGCAGAATAAAATACTATATGGAAATAGACAATAGAGAAAGAGGGTGTGGCCAAAATTTTAGATGATTCAGAAAATAAAGAAAACAAAACGCTGAGACTGATACCATGAGGTTTTCAGAGACAGATTTATCTTGGAACCAGTGAAGCTTAATCTTCATGGCTCCTTCTTCCAAGGGCCCCTTTCAAAACAATGTAACTAATTTACATTACATTCTTAAAGAAGACCCCCTCCAATCTTCAAAGAGGAAATTGCAAGCTTCTATCCTTGACTTTGCATTTAAAGGGAGAGTTTTCTTCCAGGCTATGAGAAGAAAGGTTTTAGACAAAGATAATTTGTTTAAGGAAAGGCAGTGAGGCCAGATTTGAGAAAAATCCTCCCTCATGGCCTCTATTTCCTTTAAGGAGACACCAATGGGAAAGCCGAAAGTTTGTCTTTATCTAGGTCTTATCAATGTTCTGGAATACAAATATGTAGAGTTCAGTCTTTGATAGAACTCTGATGAAAGGAAACCCCCACTTTGATGAGAGTGGGTTGTTAAACAGGAAATTGGAAATGGGTTGTTGGTATTTAAAGACCTGCTAGTCCCTTGGGGCACGCTTTATAAAAAGAAATTTTTATTTTCTTTTCCGATTAGAAAATTCCCAGTTAGGGATATTATATAATATTGTATTATATAATACTGTTTTATAATGTGATGTGCAAATGCATTTGAACAATGTTCTAATAAAAATATGCTGAATATTAATGTTCGTATAAGAAGATTTAGCTTTCAGTTTAAATAAGGCTTACTCTTGTAAGATTGGTATCCTATAAATAGTTCAAATGTACAATTAATGACTACTATATTTATTCAAGAATGATGCAGAAATAACAGAAAAATTGGGGAAGAGGTGGGAAACCACTTTCTAACACCTGCTGAACTACCCATGGAACTGCCTGCACAAACTTGAAAGCACTGGGCTATGCATATTAAGAGGCTACTGCTGGCCAGGCACTGTGGCTCATGCCTGTAATACCAGCAGTTTGGGAGGCCAAGGTGGGAGGATCATTTGAGCCCAGGAGTTCAGGCCCAGGATTTTGAGTCCAGGAGTTCAAGACTAGCCTGAGCAACATGGAGAGAACCCCTCTAATCAACAACAACAACAACAACAACAACAACAAAGAAAACAAAAGATCACGCCACTGCACTGTAGCCTAGGTGAAAGAGCCAGACTGCATCTCAAATAAATATATAAATAAAAGGCTACTGCTCAAAAAAAATCTTACTCCTGAAATTTCTTCTTGAGATATGAGATACTTTATTGTTTACTGCACTAAATAGTAGTAAGTCGCATGCTATCTAGCTATAAGAAAAATTATAATAAAAAATATCTATCATGATTTTCTCTTAAATAGTAAAATAACTATCCTCCATTTACAATAGCTACAGTGCACTGTGATAAATGTACCCTTTGAACTACCAACAGGTATGTCTTGCCAAAGTTTTGATGGCCTTAATAGCAAGGCACAATTAATAGCACATCTCCAATCTGCATGTGACAGCCATAAATATGAAATGATGACTTCTCATGAGGCATACAAACAAATTGGTCTTGCTTTCCTACAACCTCTACCTTATCTGATAGTGTTAGTTTTGGCTCTAGGGCAATGCCAATTTAGAATTCTACCATTTCATTAGTCAGCTCTATATAGCTTTGTTTTACAGTTTTTTTTTTCAGGATGATATTATCTAATTATATTTGTAAAGTTCTCTCTCTCTCTCTCTTTTTTTTTTCCTGTTATCTGTATTGGTGATGGTGGTTGGTGGGGATTAGAAGGGCTATCTACAGTTAGTAAGATATCTGCAGCATACTAATTCCATTTTAAAGATAACAGTGATCACACAGATAATCACCTCTAGCAAATCTATGCATGCATGCAGGTGCGAAGACAAATGATAAATTCACTGTAGATTTAAAACAGCCATTCTATTGAAATAAAATGATTATTTGCATATTAAAGGAAACTGCAGGCAAAAGATTGTATATCAATGGTCTTGCAGTCATTACTAAATATTAAAACATTATTTTTTTGTTTTTTCATAACCGCAGGATAAATTGACCTCCTGCAATAGATCTAATTGACAGCATGGCTAATGGTTTGTTACATCAATGGACCTTATCCTGGCCTCAATTATAGACATCAACATTTACTGCAAAAAAAGCAGAATCTAAAAGTGTAAGGGCAAGGTGATAAAGAGAGGACAGGTGAAAGAGAAGTAAGCAGATTTCCATCACAAGATCTGGGCCCAAGATTCTGCTATAATATTTAAAGCCAAATTGTTCTGCTTTATCACTATACTTGATACAAGAAATAAATAACATTTGTCATTGGTCTTATAAATTGACAGGATGGTTTTGACTTAATTCTATCATTCTCATTGATAGTTTACACTCCTACAGTGTGTCCCTATAAGTATTCATAGGCATGTTCTTTTAACGGAATTATAATAACTTGGTTTCACAAACCACAAATGTCTGCTATGTGCCAAGAACAGTGCTAAGGTACAGGATACAAAAGTACATAAGTCAAAATTCATAATCCTGAACCTCAGGGGAATGGCTAAATAAATTTGTAACTGCAATATGGTATGATGAATGAAATAAAGAAAGTGACTACTGGGAACAGGGGACACCAAAGGAAGAAGCAATTATTCTGCCTGAGTAGGAGCAGGGACGGTTTTAAAGAAACGGTAAGTCTTGATCAAATACAAACAATTTTGGAAACATTTAGATAACTAGGTCTTGAGTCCTTTAGAGTCATTAAAGCAGATTTCTAGAGGGTTACTATTCTCAAGAGATTCTGGTTTCTGTTTATTCTGCTTATGGAAAGCCACAGGTAAGTAGATAAATCTGCATTGCTAATCATCTTATTTCAAAATTTGCTGACATTTTAGTGTTGTTGTGTATGAAGTGTCTTGGATAGTCAATTTTTAATGGCTTTATTTATTTAGATTTGGTTATAGGCAAGGGACCAGTTCTTGATAGATGAGTCTATTAGGAAGTCAGCATTTTTACCCATATATGAAACTTACACATGGAGTGTTGTTATGATCTTGCATTAATGTCATTAATGAGCAGAAATGACATGTATATAATTTTTTAAAAAAGAAAAGGAACATTCCAGTGTGTAGCACATGGTGGATAATAAAAATATCATTATTGGATAAGTAAGAATAAAATTACATGTGGCTACACTGAAATGTGTTATGCATTTGGATCAAAATAAACGCACACACACACACATACACACACACATATATATACATTTCAAATTACTTTTAATATAGAAAAGATAAAATTTTCTTTAAGGCAAAGAAAGTTTTTTTTAAGAAGGGGCAAGGGTCAAAGATTTCCAAGCTTCTTAAAGGATAAAGGAAACACACATACCACAAAAAATAACCAATCTATCCCTAGATAAATAATATTCTAAAGAGCTCAGAGCAATAAGTATTAAAATTGAAAAACACAAAAAGTTGAAAACATTCTTATCACCCTGAACTGAAAATAATATATGACAAGTAAAGGTCAGTTAAGTCAGAAATTCCTTATAAAAGAACCCTAAACATTATTCAATGCCCGGATTTCTCACTTCTTTTATTTCCTTAAGAAAAGAAAAATTACTTCTAGATAGCCTTTCAATAAATATATTTTTCAACAGTAATGAAAAGGTTATACAAAGCTTCCTCTCCTGCTGGAAGCGTATTCAGTGACCTTGCTTCCCTGTCTACCCTCAACACAGACCTCCATGGTCCCTGCAAGTATGTTTTGCTTGGCGGGTACATTTACCTCTTTTTGGTCACCCATTTGTCTGCATTCCCACAGTATTAGTTCCTTTGTAAGTCTTCCAGGTTATAATTTCCTTCACAAATTAATTATGTGGGTAGAACTCTTTCCCTTGAAATTGTCCTTATTTTTTGCCTTCTTGGAGAAAATCGTATACATTGAAAATTTATATATATATATATATGAGGTCAGATCAACTTGTTTTAATAATTCTGTCTTCCTTTAAAAATGTATCTTTGTTCTTTATCTCTGGTCATTTTCATAATTTTATTTTCTCTAACTCTGGTGTTTGAAGCTGGTTTGCTTTTTAACAACTCATTTGTCTATTGATTTTCTGGTTTCATGTTTGTGCTGATTAAAACTCTGTCCAACTTGCTTCTAAAATCAAATTATTTTATCTCAATAAATTGGAAAAACATTTTATTTTATTCATCCTGTTTGACTAGAATGTGTTGATATCTTGAAAACAACTTTGGCATTTTTTTCATTTGTTGATCATTCTCATCTCCAATAGAGAACAATTGTCTCCAGGGAAAATTCAGTGTATTAGAAGAAAAAAGTCTCTTTTCAAAGGGAGGAATTTTTTCCTCTTGTTTCTTTTATGCTTATATATATTCCTTCTCAAATGTCATGTGATTTTTTAAACAATAAACATGGATAACCATATGCAAACAGACATACTGTTAGTCATGTATATGAATAAGAGTTAAATATCATAAGTAATAATTCTAAAAGCCTACTTGAAATATCTCACTTTGAAAGTTCAACAGGCATCTCAAATATAGTATTTCCTAAGTGGAACTATAGATCTCTCCCATCTATTCCAACTCAGTGTCAACAGAACCTCTTCCACTCAATTGATCTTCCACCTATTCTTCATCCTTGACATCTACAACCATCATAAATACTATTAATTCTGTTTCCAAACCACATCTCACATCTGTTCAATCCTTTCAAGCTACCATAACTTTCATTATCCAACACACTATTCTTTCTTACTTAGACTGCTGCAATTAACTAATCAGTATTTCTACTTCAACTTTTGCTCTTCTCCACTTCTATACTCCATTCTCCACACAGCAATGTTATATCTGTCTCTGTCCATCTATCCATCAATCCATCTATCCATCTATCTATTTCAATGCATGGCAGATAGAGCTTATTGGACTTCTTTCTCTTCCAGAAGCTTAGCCACACTGAATACTCCATTCCTTTAATTATTTGAAATTACCTAACTTCCTCCTGCGCCAAAGAGTTACACATTCTGCTACTTTTGCTTGGGGCATTTGTTACTTTGTTCTTCATGTTCAGGTAAGCTGAAAGGGAAGTCATTTTGATAAGTCTTCCTTCACTTTCTAGGCCAGTATAATAGAATATAATGTGAGTCAATAATGTAAGCTAGGCCGGGCGCGGTGGCTCAAGCCTGTAATCCCAGCACTTTGGGAGGCCGAGACGGGCGGATCACGAGGTCAGGAGATCAAGACCATCCTGGCTAACACGGTGAAACCCCGTCTCTACTAAAAATACAAAAAAAAATTAGCCGGGCGTGGTGGCGGGCGCCTGTAGTCCCAGCTACTCGGAGGCTGAGGCGGGAGAATGGCGTGAACCCGGGAGGAGGAGCTTGCAGTGAGCCGAGATTGCGCCACTGCACTCCAGCCTGGGAGACACAGCGAGACTCTGTCTCAAAAAAAAAAAAAAAATAATAATAATAATAATAATAATAATGTAAGCTACTTTTATAATTTAAAATTATCTAGTACCTACAGTTAAACATGTAAAAAGAAACAGGTAAAATTATTTTAAATAATATATGTGATTTAATGCAATATATCCAAAATATTATTTTTCAAAAATGCAATTGATATAAAAAGTATTAATTCAATATTTTATATTCTTTTTTGGTACTAAATCTTCCAAATCTTGTGCATGTTTTACAATTACTACATATCTGGATTTTGACCAACCTGTTTCCCTCTTTTGTGATCAAAAGATAAACATAATTCTGGGAGGGCATACACCAAATTTAAAACTATTTCTCAGTTGCATAGGGAATGGAGGGGTTCATTAGAAAGGGAAGACTGCCCTTTCTCTGTTATGCAAGTCAATGTCTGATTTTTTATTTTTTTTACAATGCACTTCTTCTATTTACTACATTAAAATGTATTTCCACTTTGAAAATAATAATTAAACATGATTTAAAAGAAAAACATTCTGAATGTTAAGAACAGTGAAGTATTGTAAATTCAGTGTCATTTTGTGAATACATTTTATGTTCTGAAAGAGAATAGTATTTAAAATATGTTGCTTTCTCTGTACAATGCAAAACAGAACTGGATAATGTTATTTAAAAGTAAGTCATTGTTCACTTTCCAGCATTAAATTGTCCTTAAGAATTGGGAAGGAATTACTCAACCAAAAACAGTTAAAGCATCATTTTCTTTGTGCTAGAAATACAACATAAGGATTATACCATCTCCTTATTAACCTCACATAGATTTGTGGATTTTTTTAGCCCAATGTCATGCTTCCCAGGCATTTTGTTCACACTTCTATATGAGTAATATTGTATCGTATTATAATAATTTGATTGATTTCCCATTGCACTGAGCTCCCATTGCATTGTGAGCTCTTCACATTCAAAGAACTGTTTCTATTCATCTTGGGATCCCTAGCAACTAACCCAATGCCTGGTCCATAATATAATATATTGTTCAGAGTTATCCTAATTTGGCATATATGTCCTTGTGGTATATTTTCACTGACTTTGAAAATAAGCAATACAGTTTATCTGTATTATCCCATACATGTTCAAATAAAAATTTAAATTAAATTAGAATTACACTTCACAATTCACCTGAAATTCACAATATCTCTTCATAACAAAAATATAATACATGCACATAGAAGCATATCTAGCAAATACTTGTTTAGAACTGTAAATACGTTACAACCCCAAAAGTAGGTACCATTAATATACTCATTTTACGGTAAAGAAACTGAGCCACATAGGAGTTAAAGACCTTGCCTAAGTTCATTCAGCTAATAAGTGAAGTCTCAAACCATGCTTAGACACTGGAGCCCATGATCCTAACCACAACACTATAATGCATTTCTAAAGTGTCACAAAACAACTTCACATTGTTTATGATACTGCGATTGTTTAAAAGCAGAAGTTGATTTGCACTTTGTTAGAAGTATTTTTATTTCAAAATTAAAAAAAAATAAGTATATGTTTGAATTTCTATTATATGTCAGGCATTATGATAGATTCTATACGTTTTACCATTGCACTTGACCTCTTGTGGGTGGTGGCATCCTTATCCTAAACAAGAAACTGAGATTGGAAAATGTTAAGGAATTTGCCCAAGGTCACATAAGTAGAATTCATCAGACACCAACGTCCTTTCTCTTTCTAAAAGATATAATTTCTCAAAAAACCTGGCGATTAGAATGCTCCACTAGGAAATTCCCTAAGAAATAAAATCAGATGACTGCTGGAAATGCCACTGGTCCACAAATACTGCATTCAGTAGAATTCCCTAACACCTAAACTTCATGCAGAAAACCTAATATGAAAAGCCCATTGAGTCACCAGCTCCTAGAATGTCATTATAAATTAATTTGTCAGATCATGAACTTTAAGATTATAGATCATGCGTGCATGACTGCAGACAAGTGAGTCTAATGTTTTCCAAAGAGTGGTATTCAACATTATTTTAGATACGTAGAAAATAGATTATATAGCACTGAATTACACTGTGTAAAAAATTTCCTTCTGATTATTTAAGAAGAAAATCTCAGCACTGTGTTTCTATATCTTAAACTACTCTAATTTTTTTCACTCTCCTTTTCAAAGGAGAAACAAATAATTCCTAAGGCTCTGAGGCCTTAGCAATCATGCTTTTTCTTTGCATTGATATTTTATTATTTTATACTTATGATGGAGATACTGGAGTGTCATTTTTGGTAGTAATACTGAATTCAATTAAAATACATTTGTGTAGAAAAATGATTCAATAAAATTTAAAATAAAATAACAATATAGTTGCATGTGAATATGACAACTATGAAAACAATCTAATATCAACTAAAGCTACACAACACTGTCCTGATCTAATTGATACAGTTTGGCTATGTCCCCATCCAAATCTCACCTTGAATTGTAGCTCCCACAGTTCCCACATGTTGTGGGAGGGACCCAGTGGGCTGTAATTTAATCATTGTGGAGGGTCTTTCCTGTGCTGTTCTTGTGACAGTGAATAAGTCATAGGAGATCTGATAGTTTTATAAAGGGGAGTTTCCTTGCACAAGTTCCATTATTCTCTCTTGTCTACCTCTGTGTAAGACATGGCTTTTGCCTTCCACCATGATTGTAAAGCCTCCCCAGCCACATGGAACTTTGAGTCCATTAAACCTCTTTTTCTTTTTAAATTACACTGTCTCAGGTATATCTTTATCAGCAGCATGAAAACCAACTAATACAGTAAACTGGTACCAGTAGGTGTAGCACTGCTGAAAAGATACCTTAAAATGTGGAAGTGACTTTGGAACTGAGTAACAGGTTAGAACAGTTTGGAGGCTCAGATGACAGAAAAATGTGGCAAAGTTTGGAACTCCCTGGAGACTTGCTGAATGGCTTTGACCAAAATGCTGATAATGATATGGACAATGAAATCCAGGCTGAGGTAGTCTCAGATGGAGATGAAGAATTTGTTGGGAAGTGGAGCAAAGGTGACTCTTGTTATGTTTTAGCAAAGACACTGGCAGCATTTTGTCCCGGCCCTAGAGATTCGTGGAACTTTGAAATTGAGAGAGATAATTTAGGGTATCTGGTGGAAGAAATCTCTAAGCAGCAAAGCATTCAGTGACAGGTGCTGTTAAAAGCATTTAGTTTTAAAATGGCATAAAAAAACATAAAAGAGCATAAAAGTTGGGAAAATTTTCAGACTGACAATGTGATAGAAAAGAAAATCCTATTTTCTGAGGAGAAATCCAAACCAGCTGCAAAAAAATCTTCATAAGTAGTGAGAAGCTGAATAATAATCAGCAAGGCAATGGGGAAAATGTCTCCAGGGCATGTCAGAGACCTTCAAAGCAGCCCCTCCCATCACAGGCCTGGAGGCCTAGGAGGGAAAAATGATTCTGTGAGCGGGGGCCAGGGTCCCTCTGCTGTGAACTGTAAATACGTTACAACCCCAAAAGTAAGTCTAGGGACTTGGTGCCCTGTTTCCCAGGTGATCCACCAGTGACTAAAAGGGGCCAAGATACAACTCAAGCCATGGCTTCAGAGGGTGCAAGCCACAAGTTTTGGCAGCATCCACATGATGTTGACCCTGGTGGTGCACAGAAGTCAAGATTTGAGGTTTGGGAACCTCTGCCTAGATTTCAGAGGAACTATGGAAATGCCTGGATGTCCAGGCAGAAGTTTGCTGCAGGGGGTGGTGCTCATGGAGGACATCTGCTAAGGCAGTGCTGAAGGGAAATGTGGGGTGGGTGCCCCCACACAAAGTCTCCATCGGGTTGCTGCTTAGCTATGAGAAAAGTGTCACTGTCCTCCAGAACCCTAAATAATGGATCTACCAGTGACTTGCACCAGTCACCTGGAAAAGCCATAGACACTCAATGCCAGCCTGTGAAAGCAATCAAGTGGGAGACTGGACCCTGCAAAGCCATGGGGCAGGCAGAGCTGCCCAAGACAATGGGAGCCCACCTCTTGCAGCAGTGTGACCTGGATGTGAGACATGAAGTCAAAGGAGATTTTTTTTTTTTTTTTTTTTTTTTTTTTTTTTTTTTTTTGGAGCTTTAAGATTTGGTTGCTCTGCTGGATTTTGGACTTGCATGGGGACTTTAGCCCTTCATTCCTTCATTTTGGCCAATTTCTCCCATTTGAAATGGGTGTATTTATCCAACGCCCAATGCCTATACCCTCATTGTACCTAGGAAGTAACTACCTTGCGTTCAATTTTACAGGCTCATAGGCAGAAGGGACTTGCCTTATCTCAGATGAGACTTCAAACTGTGGACTTTTGAGTTAACACTAAAATTAGATAAGACTTTGGGGGACTGCAGGGAAGGCATGATTGGTTTTGAAATGTGAGGACATGAGATCTGGGAGGGGCCAGGGGCAGAATGATATGGTTTGGCTGTGTCCCCACCCAAATCTCATCTTGAATTATAGCTCCCACAATTCCTACATGTCATGGGAGAGACCTGGTATAATTGAATCTTGGGGGCAGATCTTTCCTGTGCTGTTCTCATGATAGTGAATAAGTCTCAAGAGATCTGATACTTTTATAAAGGGGAGTCTCCCTGCACAAGTTCTACTATTCTCTCATATCTGCTGCCATGTAAAACGTGCCTTTCTCCTTCTGCCATGATTGTGAGGCCTCCCCAGCCACGTGGAACTGTGAATCCATTAAACTTTTGTTCTTTTTAAATCACACAGTCTCAGGTTTGTCTTTATCAACAGCATGAAAACGAACTAATACACTAATATTTTCATTTTACAAAAGAAAACAAGAAACTCAGAGAGTTAAATAAATATGTTCCAGATTATACTATCAGAGAATTGAAAATCTAGGTTTTCTATTTTTCCATTAATTGTTTGAGATAAGCACTGTGGCATAGATGAGTCATGAATATGCACACTTTAGGCAGGAAAGAATAAAGACAAAGCATGAGTAACAACAATAGGAGATTTATATGTAGGGTACCCAAAAAGCATCTCAGAGGGTAGATTCAAACACTTCCCCTGTTATCATTTAAAAATCAAAACTATTAGTGAGGGTCAGTGGAATATCAACTAACTTCAGTCAAGATAAAACCTAATAGCTGAGATGCTGGCTAATAAAGTTTAAGCCCCCTAAGACAAACCACCTTAGCATCTTAGCATTTTAATAAGAGACTAATAAGTGATAAGCATTCAAGACCAAAGAATGTAGTTTTAAAGAAAGGAAGATAAGCAGTGTGTTCAGGGGCCATGCCAGTATTTTTTATACCATACTTTAAAACTCTCCAAGTCCCTGTTGGATACAACCTAAGAAAGGAATGCCATAAATGAATAAACTTATAAAGGAAAATCAGAGGGGAGTTTTTCGGTAAAGCAGTGGTTCCAGAAGTGCATTCAACTATTCCCAATCACCTTAGTAAACCTATCATGGAAATGTTAGAAATGTGTCTATCTGGTTTTTTTAAGAAGTCAATGTATAATTGAATAGCACAGAGCATCTGCTGAGGAAGTAGCATCACATTTTAAGAAGACAGAAGAGTCACAAAGAATGAAAGGACTTTGAAGTTTTCTAAACAACTTTCTACCAAATGCATGAAATCTTGTCCCTTCTCTCCTAATCATTCTTGGCTGAGTATCCATGGTGGTAGGAGAGCACAGGATAGCAGGTTTCTGTGATGGAGATGGCAAAGCACAGTAGGAGGGGTGTGAGAATTGGGGACAGAAAGATATACATTCAAGTCCCCACTACTCCCTTTTTCTTGCTGCCTACTCTGCAGAATGTTGGTAATAATGACAATGTCATGGATCATTGTGAGGATGTATATAAGAAACACTCAGGGAGGGGAAGAAAACTAACAAACATCAGCAGGGTGCCTACAACATGCCAGTATCTGTAATTTTGTCTTTTATTTTTGCTGCTTTATGGTGTCAATGGCCCAGTTCCTAGAAAATACAAGGTGTTCAGTTGAGTTCCTGTCCATTTTCCCATCTAACAAGGCACTCCATTATATTATGATAATGCCCTAATTGTTAGCAAAATGTTTATTTTAAGCCAAAATCAGCCTCCTTTTAACTTCTGCCTAATGCTGTCTTCTGGAACAACTCAAAACTAGGCCACTCCCTTTTCTATGAGAGCCCTTCAAATATCTGAAAACAATTACTATGGTTCCCTTCAGTACTCTCCTCACCAGGGTCAACATACCCACTTGTTTCAACTACTACTTTTGAGACATGGCTTCCTAAAACATATTGTCCCAATTGCCTATTATAGACACGCTCTGGTCAGTCAATTCTATCCTTACATGTAAGGTCTTTATCTGAACATCATAGTCCAAATGAAGTCTGAGAAGAGCTGTTGAATCTGTGCTGAGCAGCTTACTAACCAATTGATTCTTCTACTCTTTTAGCAGCATTGAAGCTAGCAGGATACATGATTGCTTCATGTGTATATTTTAGGGTATAAGAGACCATTAAGCAAGAGTGTGATCAAACAATTCATTATTAATAAATAATAAGATATATTTCTGCTTGAAAACTCACTGCAACAATTTGTTGTGAAGTTTCCCCTTCTGTAAGCCATGGGGATAGCATAAATTCTATAATGAAGTTGCAGAGGGTATAAATTGAGCTTAATTATCTGTAAAGTTAAATTTTGTTATGAGCTCTGAAGTGAGTCACTTCAGAATTTCCTGAGCTTAACTTCTGCCAGCTCTTGATACATGACCTCAAGCAAGTCAGGTAACCTTTCTGTGCCTCATTGCCCTCATCAGTAAGATGAACTTGTCCCACTACTTCACAGGGGTAGTGAGACTCTCTCAATTAAAAAGACCAATTGTGCATAAATACTAAGATAACTGCAGCAAAAGTTGCCTTATAAATATTGACTAGCAGAGTCAAAGGTGTATAGGTGAAGCGATCCCACTCAAAGGATTTGAAAAATCTAAGCTATTTGGAAAACACTGTGGAGCTCAATTGGCATATACTTTCATTATTAGCATATTCCTGTACTCATGGCTTCCTCTCAGCTTACCCAAATCCATCCATCCCCAGTGTATTTACTGCTTACTCCTCTTCTCTTCCAAGACTTGACTTCTTTCCTTTTACCATATTCCTCTTTATTTGCACCACATATTAGTTAGCTTGTGCCCCCTACTTCCTTAGGAAGGATGTTGGATTGCTGACCCCATGGGCATTGACACTTTTCCAGCAGCCTACTTCACACGGAGTAATAAAGCAGTCACTGTTGCTACCGCCTCACTGAAATAGATGAGAACTGAGAACAAACCACCACACTAAGGCAAAGTCCACTGATATCTAAGTCCTTTAACTGATAATAGGGGAAATTCAAACGGGACTTTGCTAGAGCAGAGTTATCTGCAAATTTTATCACCAGAACTGCTTTCAAATTAGTTCCTGCAATAAAAATGAAGCTCCTCATCTTAATTCTAAATGTGCTGTAATTACATTCAGCAAACAAAAGGTTAAGCCAGCCTCTTCAGGGGACTACATTTCTTGGAAAGACACCTAGATTATTGCCCCAAATGGCTTAAGCACAACTAGTTGATTACTGAGCTTAACTTTTTGTTTGTTTAATCTGATTACTGTTTGAAATAAATGCAGTAGTCATCTAGTCTTTGCAAATAAAAGTTTACTGATAGATGCTTTACTAACACTTTCATTCTCTAGCCACCCTCCTGCCTGACATTTGAATGAGCCCTGACAGAGCACCTTACCTTACTTGGGATGCAAAGCACATTTCCAACGAGGGGTCTTCCTGAAAAAGTGATAGAAATTCAAGGCATCTGCCACCAGATATCTTTGGCAACAATGCTCTGTCCTTCCTTTATCCCTATGACTACCTGGACAACACATCTGCCCAATGTCCCAGACTGGAGATCTCAGGATCTTTTTATCTACTTTCTCACCCACACCCTTTATATGCAGTTAGTTTTTAAGTCCTTATTAAGTCTTTCCTTATAATGATTATTGAATACATCTCTGCCTTCAACTGCCACTCCAAAGAACTGATTCCAGGCGCTCATTAAACTAATTCATTGGAGTTTGAAATAATGCCATACCCATACAAGTAAATTCCTCCAAATAATACTTTCTTCCTGCCACTGGATGTGTTGCAGCTTTTCAGTAACTTGACAAGTCTTAAAGGATCCCCACAATTTGGTCTTCCCTTTTCAGTTTTATGTTCTAACATTTCACTATTCTGTGGCATCTCAGCTCTTACCCCTTGTGCCATGGTAAATACTTTCTCTTTTTTCCTTTCCTCCACATCTATGAACAGAATTTTTAAAAAGGAGGGGATTTCCCGGGTGGAAATGCACCTAGAATACCTCCTCCTTTTTTCTCTTTTCTCTCTCTCTCTCTCTCTCTCTCTCTCTCTCTCTCTATATATATATATATATATATATATATATATATATATATAATTAACTCACATTTTGTCTCCTCCATTAATCTTCTTATAACTGCACCCCCTGCCAAATGCATGCTACTCAATCATCAATTAACTCACAATTCTTTTTTTTTTTTTTTTTAAATACCAGGCAGGGTGCTAGGTACTGGGGATATAAAGATAAGATGTAGCTTGTTTTAAGGAGCTCTGGAGTTCATTCTGGGAATGGCTGTGGCATTTACCTTTTCTGACACTATACAACTTTTTTTTTTTGCACTTATTAAATTTGGGCTAGCTACTGTCAACTATTACAATATAGCTCTGTACTTCTTTACAAACATAGTGCCATGAATTTCAAAGAGTTGGCAGTCAATAAACATCTACTGAATGTTTAATTCTTTTTTATTTTTATTTATTTTTTAGAGACAGTCTCTAAAAAAATTCTGTCACTCAGGGTGAAATGCAGTGGTGTAATCATAGCTCCTTACAGCCTCAAACTCCTGGGCTCAAATGACCCTCCCGTCTCAGCCTCCTGAGTAGGTAGGAGTACAGGCATATCTTTTGTAGAAAGAAGGTCTCACTTTGCTGCACAGGCTGGTCTCAAACTCTTGGCTTTAAGCAATCATCCTCCTTGGTCTCTGTTTAATTCTTTTGACTATAAAATCTGAATAGCAAAGGAGATGACTTTGTCTTTC